>NC_135761.1:25941806-26112426 GCF_052425735.1 Oculina patagonica
TGTTTGCCGAATAAATCGAGTCATTTTTGATATCAGAAGACTAGCCGGTCCAAGAGAAGGCGAAGAGTTTTCTATCTGGCCCTGTATTGACATTGGAGGAGAGAGAGTTGATCCTGTTTGTGACCAGAGGTTGGTTGGCTCGTCACACAAACCGGGTATAGAGCATTTCTGTGTAACACCGTGGTCATTTGGTCAGGAAGGTGAAGAACAACACAAGCTGAAGTCACCGCGTTGCATTGCTACCAACACAGAAGGCCAGTTTATCGTTGTAGACCACGGCGATCGAGACATAAAAGTGTTCGACAAAAGCGGCAAGTACATGACCTCTTCCAGTCTTCCGATGTACGGTACCAATAGGTTCATCATTCAAGGCATAGCTACTGACCAGGAAGACAACATGTACTTACTGGTCAGCTGGTATATACATAGAGATTTGGGAAGTCTTGTGTGTGTCTTTGATAAGAACGCAAACTTGAATCACAAGTTTAACCTGAAGGAAGGGTCTCGCGGCTTTTTGATAACAGTGAATGCCAATAACAAAGTGTTTGTTGTGGTGGAACGATCCCAGCACATGCAGGTGTACAAAACGAATGGACAGTTTGTTCACAGCTTCGGAGAAAACATACTGAAACATCCATGTGACATCACTGCTGCTAATGATGGCTGTGTTATGGTATTGGAATCACGGGAATATAATAATTGCGTTCACTTATTTAGCGCAGAGGGCGACCACCTTTCTCGGTTTACAATGGATGAATCTAAACCACATCACCCTCGTTTTATAGCATTTCTTCGAGCAACTGAACAGGCTGTGGTTTTGTCAGTGGAATATAATCATGATTCTGGGGTCAAATACCCAAGAATGCTTCATGTTTACACCAAACATGGCGAGTTTGTTCGCAGCATTCACCTGGATGAAGAATCGATGATCGTTCGCATTGATTCGCGTGGAATAACAGTGACAAAGGACGGTCGAGTCGCGATGTGTGTATTTGAGGAAAGCATAAGCAAATACAAGGTGTATATTTTGTAACTGACAAAAAATGCTTTACGCACATCAAAAAATGTGTGGATATTTGCTTTCTTTTCTTTTCACGCTATGGGAGGAAATCGAAACTCAAGTTTGAACCACTAGTTAGAAACTTGACGCCTCTAGTATGCAGATTAGTATACTCGTTCTAATACTCTGTTAGTAAACTCAAACAAAATTGTATTATAAAGATACGTGTATATTAATAACATTAACGATAAAAAATGACCGGTTAAGAAAGTCGCAAAATGTTCTTAAAAATAAAAATCCATTAAGGTGTCGCTTGTGATATTGTAAAGCTTATACTTGCTTTCGAAAATGAATTTTTTTTTCTTGCTGTATGGAACGTGTATTCATCTTAACAAAGAACGGAAATAAAAAACAAAAATTCCCAAAACGTTTCAGGTTCAGAGTCTAAAAGTATTGTAATTTGGTTTAAAAATACTGCACTGTAAGATTTTTCGAGTTTGGACGTAAAAAATTGTGCATTCTCGCGAGACATCCCTGTTTCCCTGATGCTTACGATCTCAATGTCATTGAGGAGCATACTTCGATGATGTGTAGGAATAAGATTTGTACGCGTTTTAGGAACATCCTTTTGCATAGCTGGAAAGGTTCATTTCAAAGACATCGACGGGTAGATAATGTATATTATTGACACATACGTTATACACTTCAGGAAAAGTTCTCGTACTCTTGACTAATCCCAGAGGTTTTGATCCCTTATTCGATTAGCCGTTTACCCACAATAAGCCGAACCCGTTACGAATCTGTGTATTTGAATCTAGAATTTTGATATCGAATTCTACAGAGTCGGAACATTTTATTGTAAAAACCGGGTAGTTTATTCCCCTGGCCGCACAACGGAACTCCCGAACACAATGCTTGGCGAACAAGCAGCCATCTGTTCCGAGGATTCGTGGAATGATCCGTTGAATGCCCGGGGTAAAGCGTACGTTTCAAAACTCAGCAAACTTGTGTTTGAGCACTGAACTGTGGTGGAGGAAACAGCGTACGAAATAAGCGGTCGACGTGCGCTAAGAGAACGCAAGGAACGGAAGAAGCTTACGTTTGGCTCGCCAAATTAGGAACAGCTTAATCAATTTACCAAAATTCACTCACATTCAATATATTGCGTATATCAACACCGCTTGCAAGTCGTATTTCATCCTGCTCTAATATGCAGAGCACTTGCCCAGGTTGTTGAAAGGGTAGTTGACGCTATACAATGGATAAAGACGTAGTTGGCTTTGTTGGGATTTGAAAATGGCTGCCTTAATCATTTGTTGTCCAGTCATGTTTCTTAAAATGATGATGGTAGCACTTGAAAATGAATGGAAAAATACTTTGAGAAGTTTACTAGCGTATTTGGTGTAAAGATGTTTCTTCTGAGGGAAAAATTTGGTGGCCATACTTGCATTGGGTCTATAGCGTTGTCCACCAGTTGAGAATTATATCGTGACCTAGTGATTCTCACTTTTAATGACACAAATAAATAAGAAGTCAGAATTTTTTTCTGAGTTCATTCTCTCTACATAGACTAGTCGGTATTTGCGTAAAGTCATTCTCAGATAAATCAAGGGGCATTTTTTAGTAAAAGTTGGTAACAGTAGTTTTCTTAAGTAATTTGACCTGCTGAAAACGAAAATGCTTGTTACCAAAATTTTTTTTGCGATCTTCAGTCTCAAAATGACGTCACAAATAAAGACACCTAAGATGACGTCATTACACCGTTAACCCTATCCGTAACTTCCTGAATATTAAAGCAATCACAATGAAATTTAGAGGATATATAGTATGTTCAAAAATCTATTTTTTGTAATACGTCATGTGTAATGGTTACGTCACATCACGTGACAATTACAACATGATGTCAAAACAGGCGCCATCTTGGATTTCATAATTTTCCCAAAACGTCAGAAAATCGCCCAAAATTACTAAAAAAAAGTACTCAAAATAAATAAAACGTTGCAAAAAGCTAAAAAGGTGAAAATAATTGCATTAATGTTAACTTAATTTCATTAATAGAACACAAAAATTACAAATTTTGGAAAAGAAAAATATGCCCTTGACGACGAATTTGTAACACAAAGATCCGAAGAAAAGGTCAATTTCACGTTTTGTTGGAACTACATGGAAATGGACTCTATCCTCTTAATTCTCACACGGGCTCATAGAGAGGGGATATGGGATCTGTACTTGCAAGTTTCCGCCCGATGTTGCCATATGAAGGGAAACTTCCTTTTCAAATGGAATGCAAGCAAATTCAGCCAGGTCAGTGTTGATCACAGTCTTGAATGGCTAAATGGGATAGGGAAAAGAGCAGGAGGGATCGTGGACATATCCAAGAAGTAATCAGAATTGAGTAGAGCGGCACTGTTCTATAATCCCCTGTCACAGATTGCTGATATTACACACACAATGTTTGGATTGAGCCAAGAAGTTTTCCCGCAACAAGTCTACTCCTGATAGGAAAGATTGGGCCAAGAAGGATGAATCTTTATTGCTCGCCATCCTTAAGTAATTAAAAGTATTTTCGCCACCAGAAAATCAAACCTGACTTTATAGCATTGCCACGAACGATCTGTCGCTGTTAAATACCAAAGAGCTTGGTCAAAAAAAGCAAAAACAGGTGAGAGAATTTGTGGTGCAAAAGGTTGGAAACTGTGCAAAAGGTTGGCAAGCTATCTGTGGCGTCATTACATGACGCCACAGGTTGCCTGGAATGCTTTCTGTGGCCTATTCTAAAAAAAGGCAGGAACTAGGTTGGAGGCAATTTATTTGGTATAAAAAGATGCAAATATAGTGCATACGGCTTAGAACCTATTTTTATCCACAAAGTTAACCCTATCCAGACCGGTAGGGGAAGGTGGGAGGGGGAAGTAACCGCGCTAACTTTGAACGCTTATAACTTTTTCAAGATTTAACCGAACGCTGCCAACTTTGCGAGTTTATCTAAAATTTATCTGGGAATAATTTGGTAGGATAGGTTGTTGATTGGGGAACTTGACATTACAATGGCAATGGCATTTTGACAGGAATGTTTTCCAAAATTTGTGATTTTTGTGTTCTATTAGTGAAATTAATAGAACACAAAATCTTTTTAGGTTTTTTGTTTTGCACCGTTTTATTTATTTTGAGTACTTTTCAGTAATTTTGGGCGATTTTCTGACGTTTTGGAAAAAAAATTGAAATTCAAGATGGCGGATCCAAGATGGCGCCTGTTTTGACATTATGATGTAATTGTCACGTGATGTGACGTAATCATCCCACGTGACGTATAACAAAAGATAGATTTTCGGACAAACTATATATCCTCTAATTTTCATTGTGATTGCTTTAATATTCTGGAAGTTACGGTTAGGGTTAACGGTGCAATGACGTCATTTTTGGTGTCTTTTTTGTGACGTCATTTTCAGACTGAAGATCGCAAAAGAATTTTTGGTAACAAGCATTTTCGTTTTCAGCAGGTCAAATTACTTAAGAAAAATCCTGTTACCGACTTTTACTAAAAAATGCGTCATAACTTTCAAATTTTATGAAAGTCGTCTAGTCTAACACATCAATCCATTATTACTACAAATAAATAAATAAGTATTACACGTTAATAATGGTCACAGGTTCGTTCATGCTGGAATTACAATTCATAGCCTGTGTACAGCCGTCCACCGGCGGATGGCTATACACAGTCTATACAATTCATGAATAAAACAACATCACAGCTGTGTTATATCTTGCTCACTCGCGGCCTGGTGTTCACAAAGGTTTTTATCAAAAAAAAAGTTTATCAATTAACTTGGTTTCTTGTTTTCGGGTTTTCAATTTTCACGGTGGTTTTATTCTGATGGTGTTTGTAGTTGTTTATTCGTATCATCATTGTGGTCACCACTCCGTAACGCTTTCCACATCTGGTCCAACTCATTATGGTTTTCATAATTATCTTTAAAACGATCGTCATCAGCATTATTACCGTTATCACCATGACAATATTCTACGTCATCACCCATCATCATCATCATCGCCGCTGTAGGAGTTGCCACCACTACCACTTGCTATCTGGCTCTGCTTTTCCCAAAGAACAGTACATAAGTCAGAGGAATGCAAATGGGGAGAAGCAAAAAACGACTGAGTGATGCGAGAAAGATGTGTCACTTGGACGTATTAAGACCTCCATTCCTTCCTATCCCCAATAATCAATATGTTTTTGCAAAGGGAGGGAAGGCCTTATCGCAAAGTACCATTCTCATCATAGACCGCCAATATATCTCACTCCGTTTGTCTACTGGCTTTCGTCAACCAAACGACAGTAATGTTATTTTTGTTCCCCGTGTTGCCGAGGCAGTTTGGGAAGACGACACTTCTGGGTTGTAAAATCTTTCAATGGAGACTGATCTGTCATCTCAGTGTGATGTTGGGCGAAGTTGAAGTTTCGCTTTCTTATTGGCTCGCGTGTATTCTTTTTCCAGGATGAACGATCCGGAGAGGCCTTCCCCTGATGTCAAGTAGTTTCTGCCTTTGACCGTCCGTCGTGGACACCCAGTGATTGCAAACAAACGATAGCAGCGGCTTGTTCAGCGGCTTTCTTACTGCATTCCCTGAAGCAACACAATAATAACAGCATTACTACAGACCAGAGGAATAGATAAAGGGGTTAGCCTTTTGGCTATACTTCTGGGCACGAAAAATGTAGAACAGAAGGAAACAATATCAAGGCATTGCTGTTGGCAATGAATCTGAGCTTCGCAAATACTTTCCTCATTAAGATCATGAATACATGTACCACACAGAGCGACATAGATATAGGACAAGTCATGCGTTTGATGCAAATATACACTTTCAATTCATTTGGTAAATCGGTTCACACAAAAGTAAATTTATCGAAACACGCTCGCTTTGAACTCAACTCAGTTCTAATTATCAAAACATATGAAACAAACTTCTTACCATTCGGTGGAAGAATATTTCTTGTCGCCAACGAGTACAATACTTTTATACCACCTGTCTTCTTTCCTTTCAATCTGCAAAATACACGAATAAAATGTGAATGAGAGACAAATGAAATATTGAGAGACGAGACCAATGACAGAAAAAGCGTTTGAATGTAGATAATCGAACTTACTATTTCGTAAGAGGGTTGCTGCATACTGTTTCGCCTGAACAGAAGAAACAAAAAGAAACATCAAGTATTGGTTAAAATATCACTTCTGCCACTTTGTTCTAGTTTGGGACAAGACACGTCTGTTTATATTTAGCAAATCAGAGACCTATCGAGTTAAGTTCACATTATACAAATGAACTTTGTTCATTTTTTTAGCTATTGATTCAAGTTAACCATTCGAAACAAATCAAATTATAAACCATTTTAAGTGTTGTAGTATTAGCACTGCTGTGCTAATTGACACGGTAAAGAGAAACTTTTTAAAAATTCATTTTCCCTAGTTGGCTATCCACAAGCTTGGATGAGTTGAATTCGGGACCACTGAACACAAATCCATCTAGTTGTAGGGAAGATGATTTGAACCCGGAGCGAATACAGAGCCCTAACGACTAGGCCACGCCGCTTCTCATACACTCTAGTATGTGTAATAATAATAAAGTCAGTGTTTGGGCACGTGTCTGCATTTGAAAGAGAGCTAGGAATGTATAACGTGGTGCAATTTGTGAGGAAGGCAAGAAAGAAAGGCACACCATTTGTTGCCGTTTGGAGATGAGTTTTTTTAATGAAACGCTCGACAACCTCTACCTCTGCAAATCATGTGATTTACGGCACAAAAAAACAACGAATTCAAATATTTACCGTGTCCAGTCCAAGAGAACTGTTTTAGGTGTGACTCCACTTGAATAAATTCTTCTGCAAATAAGCAAAGGCAATATGTTAACAGGACTGTTCGTGGCATGTTACTACAAGTGAGAGGGATTGCTTGCGAGAAGGTGCAACATAGCTGAGCTTTCCAGCCATCGTAAGCTAGTTGCAGCTGGCCATTGTGTAACATGGTTTTGTTTGTGTATCATCATGTTTAGTGACAAACAATTCACGGGTACTCAGAAATGCATACGGAAGCAACATTTAATTCTTGTTTCCTTTTCAGAAGCACAATAAGGTCGCGATGCAAGAATCTAAAGAACATTTTTTCCTTCATTTCAGAGAGAATGGATTTGTTTAGTGCACAAAATTTTAAGAACTACTCCACATACAACAAATGCTTGCCTAGAAGAGCTTCGACCTAACATTATACCTGAGATATTTGACTTTCATTTCAGTTAAATCACTTGTAGTATCTGACAATTTTCTTTTCTTCTCCTCATTCTGCAGAAAAAAGGAAAAAGTAAAGAATTACTTTCAAAGCAAAACACGAGAAGCAAGTAGCATACACCTTCATCATTTTAAAATCCTCGGAGAACACAGTTTTGTTTTTAAACTGTTTCTTTCTTTCTGAATGATTGTGACTCGATAGCTTTCTGTTTTTATAAACGTCTTACCTCATCTTTTTCTACGGTTTCCATTAACGCTTTTCTTCTCTGAAGGGCCGTTTCGTAATAAGGGACGAGATTCCATATTTCACTGAAACAGGTAAGAAACGGTTCTTACTAAGTTGTCTATGTAATGAACGCACACAAGCAAAATACAAGAAATCCATCAAGCCTACTTGATTTGTGCAAGAAAGACAGTACTTTTGTTGAGACCCAAATGTGGCCTATAATGCTCATAAATTATCGTTATGTAGCAAAAATGAGATCCGAAAACGAAGATTTCATTGTCGTGTCCTAGCTTGTACCTCATTATTAAAACAGGAAATCGCCAGAAAACAGTATAACCTTAATCGGTCTGAAGCAAGCTTGGTTAAAAAAGACTTACTTATTACACGATTTAATGATTGAAAAAGAGATGTAGAAACTTAACCTTTTCCGGGTGAGTTAAATACTTAGAAGATGGGCTGACCATCTCGGATGTTTTAGTGTAATACATGTAAATGAAATAACTGATTTGTTTCTACATGGGTTTTATACTGACCAGATTTCTCGCATGTCTATTGTTTGTAACATCTGCCTCGCTTCTGTGGAGGTTGTATCTTCATGTAACAAGCGTTGAAGGCAGTACTTTGTATTTCCGAAGTTGTTGTCAAAGTCTACGGCCTAAAGATAAATCATAAACAACAAAAAGAGGTATAAGAGTTGAAAGTTACCAACAAACACTCTATGCCAACAAGTGAGGTAATTCCTTGCTTGCTATCTCTTAGGAGTTTCCAAGTAGTGTTGTGATGGCTGAGTTTGTAGTGTTTTATAATGATTGCGTTTTCAAGTTTATGTACTTTACCAGTTTAATGTACTCCGTAATGACTTCAGAGGCGGGTAAGCGGCCCTCTTTCCTGCGGAAACATACGCGGTAAAGGACCTTTTAAGAGACGTTAGTAATTGAACTAGCTGCAGATCTGCATTAGGCAATAAATACTAGTCGATTTTTTCAGTTTTCAACTGGCAAAAATCCCTCCTTTTCTTGCCTTAATAAAATAAAACAAACGCCCCAGTTAAGATTTTAAGCAACTCTACCTGAAAACTGAAGTGTTCCATTGAGCTGCTCTCGCTAGCATGACAGAGGAACAGCCTGTTTCTTGTCGACATTTTTCAATATCTTCAAAGGATTTCACCATTGCAGAGACGCCATTTGCAATCACAGGTATGGATACAGCCTTTGCAACTTCGCGTATCACGTTAGCGTGGACTGGATCCCGGGAACGCTCGTGTTTTTCCCTGTTAAAAATTGGGAATCAGATTACACTAACGATCACTAACTAGCAATTGATGCATTGCCAGTAAATTTTAAGAAAACGTTTTTGTTGTTACTAAGTTTGTAATTCAGAGCAATATCGAAATTAGGCGCAAAATGATGAACAAGAAACTCGCTCAGTAAGCACAGTTCTGTACAGGAGTAACTTTTCAGGACCTTTTAGCATGACATATAACCGCAAGATAATCATGGCCTTACCTTCCATGCACCGCCAAAGCAACAATACCAGTACTCTCCACCATTTTGGCAAAAGAAATTGTTTCTTCAATCTTCAAAGATTAACAAAAAGCTTAAGTAAATAAATTGCAAGAGATGGAGACGTGAATTGTCTATATCGCAGTTTATCATGTACCGGTATTGTACATTTTGTGTAATTTATCTTTGGTTTATTCTGTTCTGCATTTCTCAAGAGCTTTTTTCTTTATTGTCAAAATGGTCGATATATGTAGCCTAAGAATTCAAAGCCAACATCTCTAATCTGGTGCGTAACTTGCATGTATTAAGAAAACAAAGCTCCAGGAGGGGGGAGGTTTCTTTCCTGATACCATAAATTTCCATTTATTGAAACATTTTTTATGCAGCCAAGCTTTTAGACACATGAATATCAACAGTGGTGAATTTGAAAACAGTGTTTCAGGTCACAGTATGGGTTGCTCCCAATGTGTACATTTGTAGACTGATAGCTCAGTCATTTTAGAAAGAGAATCGCACTGCATGATAATGTAAAGGCTATTCATATGAGTTTAAAGCCTGTTGGAGCATATTTACATGTAATAGTCGTTTCTTCACTGAACACAATGACTGCAGTGCTCCTAAGACCTGTCTTTGGTGAAATGCTTAATTCATGATATAAAAACTACCCTATTTCCATTAACAATAAAACACACACACACCAACTTACAGTGGGCAAAATTCGTATCTTGCATGTCACAGGCTTAGCAACTCCTTGTACAAGTGCTGTAAGGATCTACCAATTGAAAAAAGTGGCACCTTGTCATGTGAAAGACTCAACAGCTGGAAGTAAGAACAATCAAAGTAGAATAATCTTCCCTGAAATACAAATTCAAGGCTGCAAATAATTTTTTTCACTTGAAAGGACATATGTCCTACTAAGACACCATCTTGGTCGGACAAAACAAAATTGTGGTCAGACATACTTTCATTAATTGTTGCTGTAAAATGATTTATGACCAAAAATTGTCCAGACATTATGTCCGACCACACTTGGGATTTCATCAGATATGAGCAAATTTTGGTCCGTCAATGTCCGATGTCCGACTTATTTGCAACCCTGCAAATTTAACAATTCTGTGCTGGGAATGTTTCAGTCAGTCACAGCACTGAACACTGTGTACTCACCTTATAAACATTATCTGGTTGAGTCAGCAGTGCTGCGCCCATTCCACCCTGAAATTACAAACTCTGTCAATTAATTGCCAATAAACATAGTCTGACAGTATATTGCCCTAACCAACAAATAAAGCTTAGCGCAAGCAAACCAAAGTGAAGGCTAAGGACAAGCAAGGGGGGCCAGGGTGAAGTTTACCACAAGCAAACCAGGGTTAAGCTTACTGCAAGCAAACTAGTGATATTCTGTCACCAGTCCTGTATTTGAAACACCATGAATCTTCAATGGTTGCTTATTTCTGTCCCTCATTCAACATTTGAAGGCACTATTAAGCAAATGGCTAAAAATTGTGTTTACTTTTATCATGTTTACCTTTACAGAATAATCCTTTGGACAACCCATGTTCACATCGATTCCAGCAACATCATTTTCTCTGTAACACAATTGAGTGAATAAACACTTAAGGATCCTTGCATCATTGCATTTGGCTTATAGTTATTTATGACAAGTTCTACGTACATGTTATTCATTGTGCCAAATTAAGTACTCACACAAGTTTTGCAGCTTTCAGTGCTCTTTCTGGGTCTGCTGTACCCTAATAAAAAAAAAAAAACAATAAAGATGAGATACATGAAGCAGTGATTGACACTTGCAGTTATTAAAACTGACTCCAAGTTTCCAACTATTTAGTAAGAGGACCCTTCCCCGTAGATTTATATGAAAAAATTTGATGGGCAAGAGATACAACAATTTTAATTAAATGCCTGTTCAGTACACAAACTCTGTCAATAATTTCACCATTACAAAAACAACGGCTCAAATGTTAGCATTTAAATAATGGGACAATCACAGCTTAGTATAAAATAAATGTACAAACCATTTGAAACACTACATTTTGTTTTTCTGCATCACAAGTCCTAAACACAACTGTCCCATCAGCGAGAACAAAGTCAATTGTTGCCAGAAGTTCTAAAAGGAAAAATGCGCACAAAACCGTAACTTTACACATAATTACGTAATTAAATCCTAAAATATACATGTACTGTTCATAGAGTCTCCTTAGGGCAAATAAATTTTTGGTTAACTTACAACTGTCACATTAGGCACTTTAATTTGTTGCAACAGCTGTAAGCAAGTTACAGGTACCTTTATTTGATCTAGACAACACACTTTATGTCCTTATAAATTAATAAATTACCCTTTATTTAAACACAGTTGTATTTAAAGCTAGAAGTCTGTGGCTTCGCATATCCTCTATCAAGCTAGAATATGGATTTGTTGGTTTTTGGGGAGGGGGAAAAACTAGCAAACTTTAAAAAAATAGAACCTCAGAGCAAGGGAACAACAAACGCAACCCACACATGACTCCAGGTGAAAAATTAAACACAGTGACCTCTAGTGTTGGTTGGTGGAATTTATTGTCTCAGTGTTGTGGTGGCATACAATGTAGTTGTCAATGTTGTAGCCCCATTGCATGAGGATGAAGGATAATCATTTGTTTACTTTACATGACTACTTACTGTTTTCAATACGTGTGGTCTTGAGAATTTTGAAATCAATTATCTCCTAAAAAAATTAGAAGAAAATTGTTTAATGTATACTTTGGTAAACTGCAACTACAAAGTGTATTTAGAGTTCTACAGCCATAGAATAATTTAATCATTACTTTATTGACTTCAATGTTGTAGTTATCAAGTTCGTGTACCGTAAAAACTCGTGTATAAGCCGCACTTTTTTGCTGAAATTTTGGGCTCAAAATCGTGGGTGCGGCTTATCTACGAGACCATTGCATGCAATTTTACAGGGTATCTGACAGGATGCGGTGGTGCGGCTGTGCGGGTCCACATAAATCGCTCACACTGCATCCTCCGCATCTTCTGCGCATTTTTGCGCATAAAACTGAAAAATTGCTCCATATAAGCGACAAAGCAGCTCTTTACTATCCTCACAAACAAAAATAACAAGGAGACTGATCATTTTGAAAAAGTTTTTCCTCTCAAAACAGCGACGAAAACCACGCTTTTCGTCCGTGAATAATTTTAAACCCCCAGGCGTTCCACGTGAGCAGGAGGGCATTTTGCGTGCGCATGCGTCGATATGGGCTAGTGCGCACGACAGAGAAGTTCTGCTATCGATTGTTTACATATTTTTCACAATTTATGGCCTAATTTTCAGCTCAAAATAAAAGGTGTTTTAAGTTTTATTTGCTGTATACGATACTAAGAGTCCTTGCTTTATCTTCTGACAACAACAAGCATACTTTGGTGTCGGCGTGCCGTTTATGTGATCGACTTTGGCTATGTGTATTAAACATTGCGCGTGGACAAAATGGCGACCGAATGTCGAGAACCTAAATACCTTGCCCATGTTTTTAATAGCTGGGAGATCTAAACGGACAAAGTGCTACGGCTACTTAGTACTAAAATATAAAACAGCAGTTTTAACTATACGATGTTATAATCAAGTATCCCGGGTTTGAGCGAGTGGTCATGATTTTGTTCAGATTTTTCATAAAACTGCAATTTCATCGTTCTCACGATGCAAAAATCTCAAAATCTAACCTTGATCTCCAGCGTCTACCGATGATATATGGAGCCTGAAGTACTTGAACTATCGTCTAATGCTGCGAAGGTAGCGTTAAAAAATGGTCTATTGTGGTAATTTTTAGCTTTCTTTAACGTACGTTCTCGCTGGTTTATTCTAACAGAGAAACTATCGTTTGTGATTATTTCCTTAAACTTGAGCATTGGTCAAAATAACTTCACATTTCGATGTACCACAATTATTCCGTTGAACAAGAAAAGAATTACTGAGATCGGTCTTAATTTTAAAGTGTTATGGTAATTCTTTGCTGGTAGACTATTTGTTTACATTTTACTATGTTAATTAGTACATTTTTGGCTCCTTTATCAAAATCTAGCCTTGATCACCAGTCAAAAAATAGCATGAAACGAACAAGCGATATATATATTTTTCAGAAACGTTCTAATAACTGCTGCATAAAATGTCTTAAGAAATAATTTTTAACTATAAACAATGTTATTTTCAAATTTTCATTCAACGTTTGTTTCTTTAAGATTGATGTTCGTTCTGTTATAACGACTGTTTTACTTCTGTGTCGCCTAAATGTGATTTAAAGAACTGCAGTTCTTGTTCCAGGAAACCCTGTTTGCCAGTCGAGGGCAAGTTGGCTTTGCTTTAGAGTCATCAGTAAGCTGCATTATCATGTGCAGAACACCCAAACATGTCTTTCCCCTCAGGGAAAACCCTTTTCTTTGGTGGCCGTCCCTTTAGGCAAAAAATCTCCCGACAAGCTATAATATTGCTCGCAATCCGCCTGTATTACAGCAATTGATTTGATGTGAAGTTTTGATCCTAATATATCACACTCCAGTACACGAATAAATGTTTTCCTCTTTTTATGGCCTGTTTGATTTTTGTCGGTGAAGGCTTTCCTACCTGTACCACATATTTTCCCATTGTTTGCAACAACGATCCCGAAGCAGGCCAGAAAATCTGCTTTATAAGAGCCTTGCCACACACAAAACACTTTTTCTTAGCGAAATTTACGTCTATATTAAACTATGTGACGATAAACAGTACAAAAAACAAAGTTTGAATCTCCCGCGCCATTTTTATTCCCAAGATCACGCGGCCTTTGTACAGCGGTTGCACGCATGCGCCCGCAAAATGCCCTCCTGCTTTCCACGTGTCTCTTGGCGATGGGCCTGGATACTAGTGCCTGGTTACTAAGCTACGAACGCTTTCATGAACACAGCGCAAAATCAGTAAGGATGGGCCGATACAGGTTTTTGAAAACGATACGATATCGATACGATATTTGCCTTTTTCTCTCGATATCGATATCGATATCGATATTATGACGTCATTTCCGTCCTGACGTCATTGGTTTGTCACGTGACCATACAAAGGACAGACCTGGCATTATAAATGTTAGCCAAGAATGTTGATTTTGGTCTTTTCGGTTCACTGTTGCATCAGCAATGTGTGGACATCAAGTCAAGGCAAGAAAAATTCAAATATTGACAAGAACATCAATATTTCTTTGAGCAAAATCGCATTCTCAAACCTCACGTGCTGGTCAGAAGACCGCAGGCTCAGGTCACGTGTGCAGTATCGAAAACGTATCGAAAGTGCGATATTTTTCGAAAGTATCGATACTTTACAAAATTGTCAAAATATCGGTGTATCGAATATTTGGTATCGAGTATCGGCCCATCCTTAAAAATCAGGTGCAACATTTGATGTAAAAACTGCGACGAAGGAAGAAATACCTGTCAACGAATGGCAGAAAAGATCAAAAATGTTAAAGTTGGCAGAAATGATGTTTATTCTATAAAGTTCTAAAATTCTGGGTAAGAATGAAGTGTTTTCTGTTTATGTGTTTATAGTACATCCTGCACATCGATCGGAAAGGCTCAAGGAATCAACTTTAGCTTAATTATTGATTGTTGAAATTTCCTCATAATCCAGCATTTTTTCACAATCAACTGGGCATTTTTCCGCCAGGTTTTATTTTTTTCTCAAAATCATGCTTGAAATTTGGGGGTGCGGCTTATCTACGAGTGCGGCTTATACACGAGTTTTTACGGTACTTAAAAAGTACTGTAACATCTTTAGAACAATTGCACTCTTACCTCAGCATATACAATGTCAGCACCATACTTTAGAGCAAGCAGTCTTGTAGGCAACGTACCAACTCTAACCATTGGTGCTAAAATCACTTTTCCCTTATAACAAAGACTCATCTCTTCTTAATTTGTGATCCACGTGTTTCTCCTATAGCAAATAAAACACACAAGACATGGAGATGACTGAAACTTCAGTTTGTGTGTCTTTTTTAAAGAAATGAAAAATGCACCATAGTGCACTGTTGAGTTATATAAGCACACTCGGACTTTGGAGAAGGTCATAGAGAAGCATGTGAAGTGAATACTTTATTTACCCTTGGATGGTAGAGTAGGTTATAACATACACCTGTAGCTTATATATCCGAGCATTTCAACAGTACAACAGGCAAAGACCAGACCACAACACCAGGAACTTTGTGCCCTACTATTTACTATAAGTGGGTTCTTTAACCTCCCCTGTTGACTCTGATCTAACACCCAAGATGCAGGAGACAGGGCCTATGGTTTATAGTCCTTATCCAAGAAGCCTAGTAAAGAATATCTCACCATTTACAGACTTCATTGCAAAGGCACAAATTCTCCTCAGTTATTTTAGGACCCTGAGTGTTCGTCTGGTGTGGGACTCAAACCTGAGACCCCTCGCATAGTAGTCTGGCACGCTACCAACTGAGGTAACCGTTCAGCAGTTTCTTTTAAAAAATTTAATATAAACATTTGTGTGTGCTCAAACTCCTGATGTAACCAGTGCATTATTAAAGGAATAAAAAACGCACCCGAGTGCATTGTTGAGTTATATAAGCACGCAGGAATTTTAAGAACACGAGAAGTGCATAGAGAAGCACGAGGCGCAGCCGAGTGCTTCTCACACTTCTCGAGTGTTCTTAAAAATTCCCAAGTGCTTATATAACTCAACAATGCACTTATTTCTTTTTTGAAATGTTAAAGAAATTGCGCGCGCTAAAACTTGTGACGTAAGCAGCGTGCATTATTTAACAAATAAAGAAGCCTAAGCCATGTTTTATACTGTCATAAAACACGACGGGCATTTGAGAACACGAGGGAAATGTAGAAAACATGAGCCGCAGGCGAATGTTTTCTACATTTCTCGAGTGTTCTCAAATGCCCGGTGTGTTTTATGACAGTATAAAACATGGCTTAGGCTTCTTTCTTTGCTTTATGATATAGATTTTAGACACCGCGAGTGAAAAGTTTAATTAAAAATATGTACAACAAGAGCGAGTAAACAAAGATGAAAAGCAGAAAATAGTTTACGGGAAGACCAGAAAACTGACACAATTTCATTCAGTATTCGACGTAAAATAAGGCTAAGCATTTCAGGTAAGTTTGTTACCTTTTAATCTTGATCTTGTCTTTTTGAACTTCGATAAACTTCACCGACCGCACTACGAGTGCAATTTCGTCTCAGCATAATATAGTAGTCTCGATGACATCCGTCCCTTGCTTCGTTCGACTTGAACAAGGCGTATAATTTCCAGAAAAGCTATTGCTTCGGATATTCCCGTAAACCTTAATTGATGTCACAATCAAGTTCCAGCATGAATAGACGATTTAAGAGGAGATTGTCGAAGAAAATCTTCGAAAGAAAACTCTCTCGCTCGCTTTCCTTGCGAGTTTCATTCAACTCAAGCAGTGGACACCGCGCCACAATTTTTCCCGCCTCACTTCGTTTACATCAAAATGAAATGTCCAGTGGATTTATACTTAAAAAGGAATTTTATAAAACAATTATTCCATTCGCCCTTGCTGGATATGAGTGGTTATAGCCAACGAACAGTCAACGACGCGCGAAGCACTCGAGGAAAGCTGACGAAAAACAATAAAACATGATTTTTCTATGTTTTATACTCTGATAAAACATAGGTTTTTAGCCAATCAGAGCGCGCGTAGACTCCTATCTATATTATAAAACTCAATAAAGCATGCGCATGACGTATGCAGCGTGCTTTATGGAGCTATAATGAAAACGAACTGACCAATCACAGCGCGCGCAATTACTCGGACATTTTATAAAACTGGATAAAGCATGCGCAGGAGAGCTATAATGAACTTGAATGCAGGTAATTCATCAAACATTTTATAAACTCTGATAAAGGTCAAAGCCATGTCAAGTACCTTCAAGATGGTATAGAAAGGTACCAAGCTACACGTATATAAAACGTTTTACAATGTAAGCTTATTAGCACGTGCTTAACTGCTACACGTATCCATCTACACACATTATACAGCTAGTACATGTGTCTAACCATTTGATCTCAGCAAATGCTGTTTATACGCAAACAGCTGGTTATTCCGCACAAGTTGAAGTGTTTTAAAAACCTCCTCAACTTACTCCATTCCGCAAAGCCGGAATCCAAATGATGATGCAACGCGACGAGAAAGCTTACCGGGACAGTCAAAAATTATATTGCTTTTTTATGAACATACACAAACTCCTATCGTGTATGTTGTATTTCTCTGGATATTTAGTTTCGTAGAAAGCAAATCTTTACTTACAATCTCCTAGGCAAGTAACGTCTCCAATCGCACAGTGAATTTATGATTCTAGTTCTTCGGGCAGTTCTGTTGTGTCCGCCATCTTGGGAGAGTTGCAAGAGAACTGGTGTCGACTCGGTCAATGCCCCGCTCGTCTTGACCGCTCGTCCAATTCCGAGGTTCATTTTTCAAACAGACTCTCTGAGACAATGTATGAACAACTTGCGTACGCGTTTACGCAAGTCGTTTATTCATTGTCTCTTAATTTTTTCACATAGGTAAAAAATTACGTGTCAGTGGAAATCCATTATAAAGAATGATCATCTTGGCGGCCATCATGACAAGTTTTCATCACCGGAAACTTACATGCATACAAGTTGTCATTGAATTATTCCATTAGTTCTCCTATTTGTTTATGGAAACAATGTGGACGCACGCAGTTTTGAGTGGAAAACCATCATGAATTACAGTTTAGAGGATCCCTGTTATGATGTAACGTGTTTAATTTTAGTCGACTTTTAATTCTAGGCATTTTTATTAACGGATTGTGAATCTCAATATAGAACACTGGCTCTAGTCAAAGAACACTTGCAAACAAAAGACAACTGATGTGAAGAAGATGAAAATGAATTATAAGGCCATCCCAATAAAATGTTTCGTTTCCCATCGCCCGACCGACCCAGATTCACTAGTCAAAGAAGCAAGTACTTTAATTTACAAGCACACCATCTTGTATTATTAACAACAATTCAGTGGTACGACGTGCCGATGTGATGTCCTTGTCTTTAATTAACATCGATACTAACTTTTTTCAAGGCTGTTTAGACATTTGATAGTCGAATATACATCTTTTATAACGAACGAAAGGACCACGTTTTTGAGTTGACTTTGTAAGTGTTTTTCAAGTGTTCATTCTTTTTTTTCTTTTTTTTTCCCGACCGACCGACCCACCATCACAAGAGACGAGGCGATGGGAAACGAAACATTTTATTGGGATGGCCTAACAATAACATATTGGCCTTGTAATAGAACGATAGGTGGCCTTGCTGTTTTGGAATGAAATTGGGACATTTATCTACAACATAAAGTGTTAGATTCAAACGCATTTATCGTAACAATGTGGCAACGAAAAACATTACAATTAAAAATCCCGTTAAAAAAATTGACCACTTTTTTGTCGATGGGGTTGCCTTAAAAGTATGTTTAAGTATATAAATGTTCTTTAGTTTTTTATTAGAGACTTCCAAAAATATAGAGGATATTACATGGTTGCGCGGAGATATGAAATTTATCTTCGAGTGTTCAAATCGATATCTCACGAGTGAGCGCAGCGAACGAGTGGGATATCAATTTGAACACGAGAAGATAAATTTCATATCTCCAAGCAACCATGTAATATTCTGTTTATTATATAAACCTACTAATTAGGATGGTTTTGACAATTTTCCGAAGATTGCCGACTATTTTCCGAAGATTTCCGAGATTTGCATGTGTCGGCGACGAATGTTTCCGAACATTTTCCGACTTTCCGAAAATTTCCGAAGATTGCCGAAGATTGCCGAGGAAGATCCGAAGATGTTTCGACTTAATATCGATTTACTTTGGCTTATTCAGCATTGAAACAGGGCAAACTTGTCAGAAAATGTTTCGAAATTGATATCTTCACATGTGAAAATAACATGTTATTTTCACGTGTGAAGATATGATTTTTTCGCGTGAAAGATTTCCTGGTATTTCACTGATGTTTATATAATAATATGTATTATTTATCGAAGTATTTACCTTAAACAGTCAAATGTTTGCCAAAGATAATTAAAGTAAATCCAATATGTTTTTCAAAAAAGGATAAACTTTCATTTGTGGCGCAGCAGGCTTAAATTAACAACATCGGCGACTCTCAATTACCAAAATTCACTTTGTTGTTTTCCTTTATCATTCTGGTATCTCCCAGAAGTTAGGTTACATATATAAGTCGACCAAAGCTATAACCTCAAGCTATTACGGTTGAGTCCCCAGCTATTACGTTGCAGCTTTTATCACAGCTTACTTTTCATTTCCTCTGAAATGATTTCGATTTCAGGAAAATAGTCCTATGAGTTCTTCTGAACTTTCAAAAGTGAAGATGCGAGTGAAATCTGTGTGGGTTATTCTGGTGTTACTGGTAAGTGAGTTATGTTGTTTCTGCTTTAATTTGTTCATGTGAATTAACAGCATATGTTTGTCATTGTCGGTGTAGTTTGAGCTAACAACAAGCAACAAAGGTACTACATAATACGATTTGGATTTGAACTTCGGCAGATTTTCGTCATTCAAGCCATTTGTTGTATAACGTATTTTCTCGATTAAACGCCGGGCCCCGAATAAACGCCGGGTCTCCAAGCTGTATTTGAAAATAAACCCCTTAAACAATTAATAAAGGTTTAACATGCTTTAAAAATAATGTCTAAATATATTGCTGTCAAAAATAATGAATAAAAATCATTTCTGAGAAACATAGGGCTTGAACAAACTTCTGGAATCAAATAAACGCCGGCTCTTTCGGGTCAAGTTTCAAATAAACGCCGGGGGCGTTTAAACGAGAAAATACGGTATGCTATTCGATTAGCAGCATTGCTAATAATAGGCGGTCATCATCATTTTTGCCAGCCATTGCAGATGCTTTAGTATACATAATATTATACATAAACATATTAGAAATACCATTTTGACTGCTAAAAAATTGAACCTTCCATAAAGATGGCAAAAATGTAAAGATGAGAACCAAATAATGCAAAGTGCAAGAAACCTGACCAAGTACTACGAGCCACTTAACTAAGACCACTGAGCCAAATCGTTGAAGATGTTAAAACTCGAATTGCAGAGTTCTTAAAAGAAGGGGTTGAAAGACGAAGACCTCTTTTATAAAATACTCTCGAACATGTACAACTATTTTTACACCTTCATGGATTTGTGACTGCTTTACTTTTCCGTGATATCGAGAATTTTCTTTGTTCCATAACACGGAGTGCCTCAAACTTAGTTTCAATCCTTTGGCATTGTGGTCTAAACATTAATAACTTCGCATATTTTATTTCAGGCCGTGAGCTCAGACGGAGAACAAGGTAAGGCAGACAACCCGACCCTATCATCATGATGAAAATCTTGTATTAGCTAGGTATAGGTAAAATAAACAATATGAATAGATCATCCATTCTGGTTGCAACATCGATAGTTTAGTTTAGAACAGTATTTTGATAACAACGACAATTTAAGTCTATCATCTAGTTTGGATATTTAACATTATATGTTGCCACATATTGAGCTCGGTTTTTTGCAAAAAAAATGATATCGTGATGTGTCATTGTCTTACTGATCAATTACTGGCCTCAGCCAAAATAATTGATCTTCTCGCCACTTACATATAAGCTCAACCTCCTCCAGTAGTTGTAAATTGGCTGCAAAAATGATTACAGAATCGCTATAGAAACATTGCATTTCCTTAAATCTTTCTGACAAACGTACGCGTTGTATTTGTAGAATGCAAACAACCTCTCGGCGTGGAAAGCGGAGTTATCTCAGACGGTCAAATTACGGCCTCTTCCGAATGGGATGCCGTTACTCATGGCGCTTCCTTGGCCAGACTGCACCTTACAGCAGACGGTGACAAAACAGGAGCTTGGACAGCGGCTACCAACGATGCATATCAATGGCTTCAAGTCAATCTGGGTAATGTGTACACTAGCGTGACGGGTGTAGCGACCCAAGGAAGAGGGAATTACGGTTCAAGGGTAACCAAATATAAGCTGCAGTACAGTAACGATGGAGTGAATTTCCAGTACTACCAGGAAAAAGGACAAACTGCAGACAAGGTGAATAAAATTGTCACTGAAACGTTAAAATTAGTCGTTTCACAAAATTCACTTGCAGATAGTGTTCATTTATAAACATAAACCCGACATTACTTTAATTTTTTTTAAAAAGACTGATTTCATTTTTTACATGTCTTAATTGATCTGTTTGCCGTTTAGGAATTTGCTGGAAATACTGACCGGGATACTGTTGTTTACCATGAATTAAACCCACCAATCAGAGCACAGTATATCCGTTTCTTATCAATGACCTGGAATCTCCACGTAACAATGAGGGTGGAGCTATATACTTGCCTGAAAGGTACTGAAGGAGGAGTTTTCCACCTTGACAATATTATTTCTAATGATTTTTTTTCTAGAAGTTTGTTTTTACCTTAGGTTTCTGTATATTGTGGATGATGTTCTTAGAAAAAAATAGACAAAAACCCTTGTCCAAGCTGCCGCGTATGTGTGCTTGATTTGTGGTCGCATTCAGATTTTATCAGATTTTGATGATTTGCAAATCTTGCACCATTAAATTATAACATCAACAAGGAAAATATAGACATGAAAGAAAGAAAATATACAATGCAACAAAACCAAGATGTGTTCGGTGATCAAAGTACAGGATTAATTAAGCTTTCGAGTTTGTCTCGCGAGAAGTTTGGTTGCCGTGGTTTTAGGAGGATGAGCAGTTTTTCTTTGAGTCAAAAAGTGCTTGTCTAGCTTCAGTAGAAGATTTTTCACGTGACAGAACAAAGTAATCCCCTCTTTTTAAAGTGGGTTGGAAGGAATCGAGGGATTTAGAACTAATAATAAATATGATGCTCTCGGCTGCATTCACAGTGTGCACCGCACCGGCTGTTGGCATGGAGACGGGTGACATTCTTGACTCCCAGCTGTCCGCTTCAACTGGAGATCCATCAAGTGCTCGACTAAACGGACCAACTGCTTGGGGTACTGCTCCGGACGACACTAACAAACACATCCAGGTAACACGATATATTTCATCCAATGTCCTTCAGAAAGCAACGCCGGAAAATGGATTTTTCTTTCCTTGCTTGAACGTTCTTGGTCAGTGCCTTGCCACTGACTTGAATGCAGGTACCCTCTCGTGGAAACCTCTCGTTGAATGCACATAACGTTTCGGTGGCGTTCTCGTATCTCGTAGAAACATCTTCACTTCGTTTGATAAAGAATATGTCGGTTTCGTCAGCTACAAAAACATAAATATAAGAAAAAATATTATATATTTATTTGGAGAAATTGGAGGAAATGATTAAATATTATGACAAAACATCTTCAAATAAGCTATATTAAGGCAATGCAGTTTATCATAAACCTCTTCCAAAAATAGAAAATATAAATTCGAAGTCTTAGGCCCGATTCAAACGTCGCCCTTAATAATAATAATAATAATAATAATAATAATAATAATAATAATAATAATAATAATAATAATAATAATAATAATAATAATAATAAAAAATAATAAAAACTTTATTAACCAATTTCTAAAAGAATTACAATGATTTGACTATTCGAATAAGAACTTTATATATAAACATATTATTTACATAATAATAAAAACAGTGTCTTTAAAAATGTAGAAAAATAGTAAAAGCGACTTCGAGAGCAATAATAAAAGAAGAACTATAATAATAATAATAATAATAATAATAATAATAATAATAATAATAATAATAATAATAATAATCAACTTTATTTATAGAGGATGAACACATAACAGTAAAAAACGCCAGTGGCCCTCTAATATAAAATACAATTAGGAACTAAAAATAATGGTAAAAATCTAACCATCTAAATTTACAAAATTTATAGTTAACAATACACTAGCGCTATAATATAAAAACTAGATAAAAACTACTCTAAAATCTATCGCGCTATCGTCGTGTCAACCTCAATTATATTAAGTTCGACTTCAGCGCCATTGCAGCACGACAGTTGATTCAAACGTCTTACAAGTTTAATAGCTGCTGACTGCCGTTCAAACGAAACGAAAAGTGTGCACGAATCGCGAGTCTTGACAGGCTGTAAAGCTGAATCATTCGCCGAGGTTCTTCTCTCCTTGAAACCGTCGCAATTTTGATTCCAGCCGCCATTTTTATGGTAATAGAGGAGCTTTCTTGTATTCAGCAACACATGTCTGAAATTCGTTTCTTTTTTACGGCCATACGGCCTTCTTTCCCACCTTTCGCAAAGAGTAATATTCGATTTTGCTGACAATACGCTTGAACATTCTGATAAATCCGACTCAGTACTAATTTCGAGTTGCTCAGATGATAGGTCTTCATCTATGAGGGGTTATCCCCGCCATAATTGTTTTTTCATTTTAAAGTAGTGTTCTTCTTTTTATTGTAGCAGCTGTCATTTCGCTTTAGTCGTTTCTCTTCTGCGAAAGGCACATTTTGTGAAATTACGCGTCAAGTTCCATCAAATACGGTTATGCAGAATTTAGAATGCCCTCATTTGGAAAATTCTGGGTGCTCAATTTGAGCAGAATTCAGGAAGTCAAATTTGACAGAATTTGGTCCCTCGAATTTTGCGAAATTCAACTCACTGAGCTCTCAAACATACGTGTCAGCGGTTTTGCTTATAAGAGGTACTGATATTCAAGTTAAATTCACGTAAACGTCTCTCAACTGTTCGTTGACTAACACCCAGAAGCGAAGCTATTTGTGGAATGTTAAATCAATGTGGGGAATTAGAAAGGATAGCCGACACTGACCCGTCTTCACTAGATTTTATTCTTCTCTTTGATTCTCGCTAGATTTCACAACTCTTTGACTCGACTGACTGAAAGATTACTTCGACTAAAAGCTAAATAAATCACAAAACAATTGTTTCTTATCTTCGACGCACACCTTAGCTAAAGAACGCTGATTGGCTAGATACGAATCTTCTAGACATAAGATTAACAAAGATTTCCAGACAAACATTTCACAATCACTATTTCAATTTGATATCTTTGGTATTAATAATCCTGTTTCCGAACATCGACGTTCTACGAGAATTTGTAGCTGTTCTTGAGAAACGTCTAACTTTGGCCGTCCACACTGCCCAGTAAAAATACAACCTGCCTGAAATACATCTGTACTATCGTTAGCGTTGGTAACCGCTTCTCTCGCTTCACGAACGAGGTGGATTATACGTGCGTGAGCTCCAGTGTCCAAGTATCTCGCAAGCACATTTAACACCCAATCTAACCTGAAAACTGTATAATCAAACGTATCGGAATCGTGGTTGCTACCCTCTAAAAATTTCACTACATCAATAAGATGAGTACGAAGGCATTCGCATTTCACTCAACCGTCGCGGCGGCCATGTTTTATGCTGAGTGACCGCTCCTTTTGCTTTTGAAGCAAAACCGCTGACAAGTATGTTTGAGAGCTCAGTGAGTTGAATTTCGCAAAATTCGAGGGACCAAATTCTGTCAAATTTGACTTCCTGAATTCTGCTCAAATTGAGCACCCAGAATTTTCCAAATGAGGGCATTCTAAATTCTGCATAACCGTATTTGATGGAACTTGACGCGTAATTTCACAAAATGTGCCTTTCGCAGAAGAGAAACGACTAAAGCGAAATGACAGCTGCTACAATAAAAAGAAGAACACTATTTTAAAATGAAAAAACAATTATGGCGGGGATAACCCCTCATATTAATCTTCGTACTCTTAATCTAAGTTTTCCTTGCCTTTCAAATTGACATCGTTATTGGCACAGGTATTTCTCCAAGCCATTTTTCAAATTCTGAAACATATTTACGCATGCGTCTCATGTAACCTCGCTGTGAAAGTGTTCGGGACTACATTATCATAATGTATGCATTAGGTTTCGCTTCAATTTTGCACGACGTTTGAATCAAACGTCCAACGTCGAACTGAATATTCTATAGGTTCGACTTCAGCGCGATTGTTGCTTGACGTTTGAATCGACGTCGCGCCAGAGTCGGGTAGCGCGACTACACTTGTCGCGCTACCCGACTCTGGCGCGACGTTCAGATTCAAACGTCAAGCTACAGTCGCGCTAAATAAATTAATTGAGTTCGACACGACGATAGTGCGACGTTTGAACCGGGCCTATTCTTAGATGTTTATTGAGTTAACTTGTACCTTGAGTTTCAACAACAATACCTGCACATGTGTATTTTAGTAGGAATTTTATTTTCCAGCATTTGGATTTTAACTTCAATTTCAGATAGACTTTGGCCGACTTTATCGCATTTGTGCTGTGGCCACACAAGGTCATCCCGGTGGAAACTATGATTATTTGAAGGAATACAAAGTGAGCTGGTCTAAAGATGGTGTCACGTGGGAAGAAAGCCCAGAGGTACGTAAGCAAGAAATTAAATCTGCAAGGAAAAAACTCCTGAGATTCGACTAATTGTAATTGCGCTAATTCTGTTCATTACTTATGCCGGTGCAAAATTAGATAATTTTATAGAAGTACGAAAACATTACCATGCATACTGGGAATATGCAAAAACAAGGCAGTCTGTTGAAATTGGGACACATAACACAACTACACGCTACTCGTTATACGTTCAGCGATTAATATTCGATGCTACAGTCATTTTCTAAGTACAGTGGAGTCTCGAATTCTCAAACCTCCAAGGGAAACAAAAATTGGTTGAAGAAATCGTCATAAAAATTGCGCTCAGTGTTCGAGTGGAGAGTGCTAGTCAGTGAAGCAAATCCGAAGGGAAAAGACTCCGTTTGGTTTAAGTTATCAGGATTCCACTGTGGTCTGTAGTCTGAGCTTAAAAACAAACAAACAAACATCAAGTACACGCTAAGCTTAGTTCTGAGCTTTTTTGTTGAAAGAAGCGTATAGTGTCCTGCCGAAAACTACATCTTTGACTTTTTTAAAATCCATAGGGTGAGCAACTTTTACTTTCTTTAGCCTAACGTACAATTACCTTTATCTGCAATTGACAGGTTCTCAAAGGAAATATCAATTGGAGTGACGTAAGGAAGAATCACATTCCAGTGATTTATGCTCGATATTTTCGTCTTCTGCCGTTGAAATGGCACGTTTGGTCAGTCACAAGAATGGAGGTTTACGGAGAGCCCTGGCCTGAAGGTAAAGATTTCACTGTAAACAATCATCATGTAGAATGCAACGTACTTGTATGTACGATTTTTACGAACCAGTCGATGATAATTTATATCACATTTTTACATCATTGGCCGTTTTTACACTAGAGACGGACAAATCGTCTGAGACGGACACATCGTCTCAGTGTGAAAACGGGACGGACACGATTTTGGACGTACAAGTCGTCTGAATTTGTCTGTCAATTTGGCCGTCTAGCAAGACGATCTTTTTGAGGACGACTTGGTCGTCTAAGCGGACAAGTCCTCTAAGGGACCGGTCATTATTTATGTTGAGGGGGGGAGGGAAAAAAGAAGGGGGGGTCAAGGCTATTTCAGAGTGGCAAGAGGGGGGGGCTAAAATTTTTTATAAAGAAGTTTAGGGGGGATCAGCAGTTTGAGGTGGGTAAACAGTTAAATAGAAGAGTGCAAACACTATAAGTGAAACAGTGACGCTAAATTGTACAATTTTATGCTATTTCTATTGTTTTCTTTTGTTCAAACTCCACTATTATGTACAACTTTAGTGATTTGTATTTTACAGAAATACTGTTTGCACTCTAATTTAACTCCATTGTTATCTCAAATTTTAGTTAAATAAAGAATCCAGACCTATCTGCCTTAATATCTGGTTTGACTGAAATTATTTCTTTTTACAAAATGATTACAGTGGAACCCCGATATAACGATATGCCAAGGGGGCAGTAAAATTATTTTTTTTTTTTTCCAAGAGGGCACGGTAACGAATCCTGCAATCTGATTGGTTATTAGCGCGGGCAAGATTCTCCTATCTCTGCCCACGGGCCACGGTAACGCTTTCGTGAGTTTCATTTCGCGGCGAGACGAACGAACCCATGACAGTTTTGCTCTCCAAAATGATTTAAATCGATGTAGTTGCTCACCAACCATTGTAAATTTGAAAGGGAAAATTAGCAGTGGAATTAAAGACCTTGAAGTTCTCCAAAAGGCGAGTATTTATTCTCTTTAGTGACAAAATGAAGTTATAGTTTTATGGCCGTGGTTTGCCGATCGTTGTTTGTGCATTCGCACTGATTTTCACGCCATTGCGGTTAACTGCAAGTCGCCGGTTTACAGACTCGATTTATCCTTTCAAACACCTTGCTTCTCTGCTACTTTTCTCCAAAA
This sequence comes from Oculina patagonica, assembly GCF_052425735.1. Taxonomy (NCBI): domain Eukaryota; kingdom Metazoa; phylum Cnidaria; class Anthozoa; order Scleractinia; family Oculinidae; genus Oculina; species Oculina patagonica. The sequence goes on from NC_135761.1 coordinate 25,969,203, forward strand.
CCGAATACTGCTTATCGCCATTCAAGAAAATGAGAAGCTTTATTAAAAAAACAGTCAAATTAATTCTCGCAATATTGTGCCGTCACTGTGCAGGCGACCAAACTACACATTTCAGCTTCATTCAGTTTCACATTCGCAAACTTTTTGTCAAAACAGAATACTGTGGGAATCAACACAGAGGTTTTTGACTCGTTAAATACAAATGTAAATAGCTAAGTGCTTTCCAGTCCGAAAAGTAAGTTTAATTAACTAAAGAACTCACAAGCCGAAATGGAGTTAAAAGTGTTTCGCAGCTCGCTGATTGCTCTGTTCTACATTGTGCTTTTCTATTATTTTAGATGCTTTTTTTCTTTTTTTTTCAGATGAAATTTTCCTTGAGTACTGTTCATTTTAGTGAATTTATTTTGTTTGGCAGTAAGCTCTTATAGCAAACAGATCATTATTTACTCTTGCCGTAGCTTATGGCGATCGACTCAACATTGGATGCGCGCGTATATAAATACAAACACATTTGGCAAGAAAGTCTTTGTAGGTTTTTTAGGTGTTTTTTAATCAAACACATTAAAGTAGGAAAAAAATAAATAAGTTATTTACCGGCTTAGGGTCGGTCCGTATAGTGAAAAACTGTGACCGAGGCCTTGAAAATGCTGCCCGAGGCCGCAGGCCGAGGGCAGCATTTTCAAGACCTCGGTCACAGTTTTTCACTATACGGACCTCCCAGCCGGCAAATAACATATATATCGTTATATCGAGGAATCGTTATATCGGGGTTTCGTCCCATACATTTTACTATTGCCGGGACATAACATATTCATCGTTATATCGGGAATATCGTTATATCGAAGATCGTTATATCGGGGTTCCACTGTATCACTGCAATAGCCCAAGAAGTAATAAAACATTATAACAACAAGAAAGTAGTTCTTTTACAACTTTAGGAAAATCATTGGAAAATAATTATATTTTGCATGGTAACTACATTTGTGTTCATCATGAGAGCATAATTTGTAAAAACTATCACATGTTTACTATACACATAGCTCATCCAAAATTTGCCCTATCGCTGGAAGAGTATCCATAGCAAAGAAGCCTTGGCTGACTAAGTGTTGATCCAGCCTTTGTGCATCACAACAAGTGTGCAATTAAGATTGTATGTAACATGCATTTAATAATTACTTAAGGCATATAAAGGGAGATATGAGGTGATGGGGGGGGGGGGGTGCGGGTCATCACGTAAATATTGAATAAAGAAGGGGGGGTCACTTACTACTTACTTGGCCTGGAGGGGGGGCCTTACAGAAATTTTTATCTTTCCAACATATTTCCCCCCCCCCCCCCTCTACATAAATAATGACCGGTCCCTAAAAGCCGTCTTAAATTCACACTAGACGAACAAATCGTCAGATGACTTGTTCGTCTAGACGATTTCTCCGTCTTCTAGTGTGGAAACGGCCATTGATATCACTATTTTTTGGTTATATATGTAACGTACTTGGCTTGGTTAATAATTATTTAATTTACGTCTAAAGTGAATCGTAAAAAGATTGTACTGCAGTAATATTTTTGATTCACATCTTGTCTACCGTCTAAATGATATGGTGAATATAATGCTCTTATTTGTGCGTGGTCATTCTAAGCTAAATTGTGTTTCCAACATTTATTTTTGTTTCCTCTAGCCCTAGTCTCGGGAACGTTGTTTACTCCCGTCGGTCCTGGAAAAGCACTGCCTGGTCACGTGATTTCAACTCTGAACGTTGCTGACGTCATGGAGTGCATGAAGTTGTGCTTGGTAACCGAGCAGTGCAAGTCGTTCAATTTTAGCAACGGGCTGCTTAAGTGCGAAGTGAGTGGTTCCAAAGCGGAGAAGCCAAGTCTTGAAGATCGGGAAGGTTTTAACTATTACGAAGCCGCTTTTTATCAAGTGATCTCAAATTAATGGGATGAAGTTCCTTCTAATCACTAATTTGTTTCGTTTTATAAGGACAAATTCGACAGCTGATCAGCTGTCATTCCAGAAATGATTCCAGAAATTATGTTATGTCCTCAAATGACATCAGGTTTATGATTCCATAGATGATTTCATGTGAACACACTGTACTATGAATGTGATTGAGAGATGATTTAATGCGCCAAAGTAACATCATGATGGTAATTTGTTATGATTCCAGCATCACAAGAATCATAACATATGATTCATTAGCTCAAATTCCTGTGTGAAGTATGAAACGATTCAGGATTTCACTAGTTTACTGTAATAGGCCTGTGTAATAATACACGTGATCAACTATTAAAAGAGCAGCACTTTTTTTAGCAAGAATACCATTTTCAAACCAGAAGCATATAACGGTGGGAGTTTTTGATAGTTTCACAGTAAAGTAAAAACTTACGAATAGAGGTGAGAAAGCCTATTATACTATAGCTAATCCATTCAAGCACTGCTAAATGTGGGTAACAAATGTGAAGAGTATGAAAACATTTACCAAAACAGAGAAAAATTTGAACATTGACAGAAAAACACCAGAGCACGACCATATGGCTTTTTCTTCCCATACAAATCCTTCTGATTTTAACTGGGCATAGAAATACCCCCTTTTGAGCTGTACATGTAAATCTGAAAATGTGCATGCTAGCCAATTTCTATGTGGAATTTCTATTTCTGAAAGAGAGCCATTTAAATAATAACATAATATCATCTATGTGTTATACGTGACAACATATTATTCTCATATGATCCAAAAACAAAGTATAATAGGCGGCTGAATTTTTTCAGCTGCGTTAAAATGTGCCGTTGAATTCATACAATGGACCAGGAGGGATTAGAGTTGTCGCATTCTTAAGTTGTCTGAATGGTTGTCTATGTGAGAATTGATAAACGCACTTGTAGAAATAAGAGTAATCGTAAATGCAATTAAATAAATTTGCTGTTCGTTCACGAATCGTCATTATTTCATTCCAACTTTCTATTGATGTGAACTTCATGGTAAAACCTGATCACAATTCACAAAACATTGGTAACATTTTAACATTCTTTTTTGTTATTTATTTATCGATTATTGATATTTAACAATTATTCCATCAGTGCGCGTTGGCTATAACTATCTCATATCAAACAAGCGCAAGTGGAATAATTGTTTTATTTAAAACACCCTAATAATTGCATATATTTGAGCTTCCCGACTTTTCTCGCTGATGCGTACACCTATTCTATTTGTAGTCTATGGTATGTGAGTTCATATGCCATGGCCTGTAAACCAATCGAAACTCAGGAATTGCAATGTACTGTACCATGGCAGTTTTTAATAAATTAAATTGTGATATATTGACTGATTGATTTATTGACTGACTGACTGACTGACTGAATGACTGACTGAATGACTGATTGATTAATTGATTGATTGATTGATTGATTGATTGATTGATTGATTGATTGTTTGACTGGTTGGTTGGTTGGTTGGTTGACTGACTGACTGACTGACTGACTGACTGACTGACTGCCTGCCTGCCTGCCTGACTGACTGACTGACTGACTGACTGACTGACTGACTGACTGACTGACTGACTGACTGACTGACTGAATGACTGACTGACTGGTTGATTGATTTAGACAGGTAACATCATCGGAACAATATGAAAGTGATAAAATGTAGCGAAATTATACTGGTTTAATATTATTGTCGTGTGGGAACCCAATGACGAAAAATGCGTTTTTACCAGTTGTTAAGACTGTCAGGGAGACTCGGGGAGATTCCTCTTGGCCTCGTACTTTGCAATCCGCTTTCTTCACACCCGGTACGTAAAACAACGTGCGTGCTTGAGCTATTTCCACTGTCAAAATCCTGTAACAAGCGAGCTTATAATGAGCTTGAGAGTAGAAATGAAATCCAGAATCCAAACTCCAATATACGAATCGTTTAACAAGCAAATCCGTCACAAATGATTTGATAAATCCGTGATCTGGTGCATTTGCAGGATTCGCAAGTACCTGGAAATAGCCCTTATGCATGTTCACGTCAGACTGACTTGTTTCAAATTCCCAAACCAGAAAGATGAAAAGAATACGTACGTGAGAACTGTACGAAGGCGGAGGAGGGTTGAGAATAATTCGCGCAAAGGAGGCTTGGTGGTGAATTTTGAACAAATGAAGCTAAATGACGTTATCGTGAATAAGGCCAATTATCAATAACATTCAAACTTTTTTCATAAAATCTGACTATCTTCAAACCTATACATTACCTCTTAAAAAGGAAGGTGGCTCTAAATCCTATCCGAAGGTTTTACTGCTGCTGATTATTCAATAATGAAAAAAGGTAAGGTTGTCAAATTCCACTGCAGCTTTTGGAACGAAAAAGATAGTAAAATGATATTTTTTATATAGAATATCAAATCCATAAAACTTTTGGGTAACCTGTGTCTGATCAGTCGAAATAATGTCAATCTCGTCCCCAGAGGCCGCGATCCTTCTGGTCTGCGCCAGGGATCGGGACCTTTGGGTTATTCTAAAAAGCCGCCACAAAGGCATCTGAATCTGATTGGCTGTTGGAAACTTGTTCGTTTCACCACAATCTCCGGCGCACACGCACAAACCGGAACCGGCCTTATATATTTCCTGGTTCCGACTGAGTATTGCGACTGCTGGCCAAGGAAGACGCAGGCTCTGGGAACGAGATTGAAAAAATGTATCAATATCATAAAACAACCACGCTATCCGCGTGCGCAGTCTGAGTCTTCTTTTCATGTATTATTGTTTTTCACAGCAAACCGTGTGCAGCTGCCATCTAACACTTTAATTTGGGAACAAGGTCCTCGACGGTAATTTGTAAAACTCTGACGCCATAGTTTGCCCATACTGTGCCCAAAATTACCTTATTTTGAACAACAAAAGATTCTGAGTAGCTTCTTTATGTATTTATTAAAGCCATAAGCCTATGTCCAGTCTTTTGTAAGTTTACTCACTTACCCCATGTGAACAATTTTGAAGGGTGCTGTGCAATACACAAAACTTAAACTATATATAGCCCAATGGCCAATCTGCTCAGAAAGTTCAAAGCACCACCATGAAACTTTCAAAAGAAGACCAACTTTCATCTATGGCGCAGCAGGATTAAAATAAACAACAACGGGGAGCCTTAATTACAAAATTAACTTCCATTCGATGTTTTCTTTTTGCATTTCTTGTACTTGGCAGGAGAAACTGGCTATAAGAATTCTCAAGCTATCGCAGTGTTGCCTCAACTAGAGGTCGTCATTTCTGAATATTTTCTAGCTATTAGAGTATTGATCCCTATTTTGTGACTATCTAGATGTAAATGGTATGAGTTTTAGAACTTGACGATGCTGCGAGTGGAATCATTTTTGTTCATTCTGATGTTTCTGGTAAGTAAATAATATTGCAGTGTTGTATATTGATTATTAAGACTACTTTGGCTATTATATTGGCAATATTGTAGTTTAAAGTATTCAGTTCGGGCTTAAGCAAATAAATGGTGTCAATAGAATATTGAGTCAAAGGAACTGAAAAATATGGTCTTCAGAGAAATTTTAATCTATCAGTAGTTTGCTCACTGAATGACTAATTAACATCTTTTTTTAGAGTTAAATTTCTTTCCAAATATGATCTGTGGAAACATTTTGGGCTCCCTACCCTATTCTTTCTGGATTCCGCCTAAAAGCCGATAAATAAGTATATATTATTTTCCTCCGGAAAATCGAACAAATTGCTTCCATGCATGGGTTAATAAAAATTGCTATTACGTAGCTAAGTGAAGTACATTTAAGGTGAAGATTTGATATGGCGTTTTATCATACTCTGTGTAAGCTGAATCAATTTACACGAATAAAGTTGACTGAATGAATATGTAAAATAAAGCTTTTTTCCTTTGGTTTTGGTGGGAAGCAATAACACAAGGTTTTCTTTCAAAGTTGGTTATGTTTTTGATAACTGTCTCAGCAGCTGTCGTTTCAAGCCTGGGGAAACAATAAAAAGGTTCCAAACGCAGTAAACGTCATCACTTGGGTTGTTTTGGCTCATAGCTAAACTCATTACAGAGGCCTGAGTTAACAAGTTGTCTTATTATCGTGTAAATCGCACAAATTCGACTGTAAACGGTACATGCAGGATGTAGTTATTAAAATAACTAAGTCTTGATTTAATTTCAGATTGTCCGCTCGGATGGAGAGCAAGGTAAAACAAAACAAATTACTTTGAATGTAGATTACAACCATCAAGTATCAAAAGTAACTTTAAGGTGGCTGGTATCAGCTTCAGCACTTGTATGTTGATGGTTTCGTACTATTAATCTTTATCAGATGATGCTACATGCTTTTTTTGCATGAGGTGTATGAAATGGTTATTAATTTTATATCTTTAATTCTCGTTTACCGATAATGTGTAACAGGGCCACATCTCCTTACCCAACTTTCAATTTGGTTCTCGTGGAGTGTGTCTGATTTCTAGTGTGTCGACTTGAAAGGATCAACGTTTAAAAAAGAAACCAACCGATGGATTTGTTATTCTTTTTCTATTTTTTCTCTCTTTTACATTGATCATTAAACCTGTTTTATCTTTTGACAAAATTACACGTTTGGTGCGAGATCAGTATCGTGAATTCTTTTTGTAAATATCAACAACATTACATTGGAGATCCAGGGGCTGCCTGAATTTAGGAGAAGGGAATTCTTGTTGCAGGGTTTTAGCTGGTTTGCTTACTACACGGATGTCATTTTTACGAAGTAACCTGGTGAGAGGTTCAGTCAATCCGCGGATATAGGGAAGACATGCGAAACCCAGGGATGTGTCAGATGGATCGGCCCATTTGAAGAACATGGACACCAATTCTTCATGGACACCAATTCTCCTGGCAACCACCCTGTCTTCAAACGCATTATGGAACGGGCCAGCAAACATTGTATGAGAGCAAGAATTTCTATCTGCCACGATCGAATTCGAACCCTGAAAGGAACTTTGGACGAATCCAAACAACAGTTATCAAGTTTGGTCATCGAAGATACTTCATCTACGTTGCTTCAATTCTTAAAAATGAGGTCTCAATCTGTTCGCAACAACATTAAAGCGAGACACGAGAACAAGCTTACAAACCTAAGAATGGAAGCTGAAAATGATCGCCCGAATACCATCAACAAGAAAAACTGGGTGATTAATTTATCACAAAAACCCCTAACCGTGACAGAACGTTCTCTTCTTGAGAAAGGTCCTAAATTTGCTCCAACCCCACGAACCATCCCGGTTAAAGACATTGTTTCCGAAGTTGAAGCCGCCATCGTCCGCCTTCCCGATGACACAAAGGATGCCGTACGAACCACCACCGCCTCTTTGCTCCACAGAGCCCGACTTCCACCACACAGCAACACCTCCAAAGCTGAATTAAGAGCCCTAAAGAACCTAAAACAGGACCACGAACGTGTTATTACGAAAGCTGATAAAGGGAACTGTTTTGTTGTCATTGACAGAACTGATTATGACTCCAAAATGGAAACTCTACTCAGCGACCGAGACACTTACCAACCAGTCCTCAAGTCACCATTCGCCAAAATAGAAAGGGAACTGAACAGTAGACTCCTCGATCTCAAGCGACAAAACAAGATAGATGAAACAGTCTATCAGAAACTCCATTCTACCGACGGTTCTCCGCCTGCCATCCGGGTTTCCATTAAACACCATAAACCAGGATTCCCTCTTCGACCGATTGTATCGAGCATCGGGTCTGCCCTTTACAACACATCCAAGTTTCTTTCTGATATCCTATCGCCGATTCAGAACCATAATGGCTATTCTGTTCTCAACTCTTCACAATTTGCCAAAGAAATAGCCAATATGGAAATTTCCGACGACGAAGTGATGGTGTCATTCGACGTGGTGTCGCTATTCACAGCTATTCCTGTCCACAAAGCGTGTGATTACATTCGCGACAAGCTGAACAATGACAGTACTTTACAATCTAGAACAAGCCTAACCACCGACGACATCATTTCTTTATTGGATTTCACTCTCTCCAATAACTATTTTGTCTACAATAACTGTGTATATAAGCAGGTTCACGGTTGTGCTATGGGCAGCCCTGTAAGCCCTATTGTCGCTAATCTTTGCATGGAGGTGGTAGAAGAATTAGCCATCAATAGCTCTACAATTGCACCTAGGATTTGGAAAAGATATGTTGACGATAGCTTCGTCATCATTAAGAAAGACGCTGTCCCCTCCTTTCATGACACTTTAAATTCCATTGACTCAAAAATCTCTTTTACTATTGAAGAAGAAAACAATGGCCAAATCTCTTTCTTGGACACCTTGGTTTCCAGGAAAAATGGTGTTATTGTCATCGACGTTTACCGGAAGCCGACACATACAGATAGATATCTGGATTATTCTTCTCATCATGAAATAAAACATAAAGTCAGCACGGCCTCGACCCTCCTATTCCGTGCAGCCAACCTACCTGGCACTTGTGAAGGTAAAGCACGCGAGACTAGTCACGTTACGGAAGCATTGAAAGCCAACGGCTACCCACCAACAGTTATTTCCAACATATTAAAAAAGAAGTCAGCCCCGACAACTCCTCCCCCAGAAGAATTGGTGTCCATGTTCTTCAAATGGGCCGATCCATCTGACACATCCCTGGGTTTCGCATGTCTTCCCTATATCCGCGGATTGACTGAACCTCTCACCAGGTTACTTCGTAAAAATGACATCCGTGTAGTAAGCAAACCAGCTAAAACCCTGCAACAAGAATTCCCTTCTCCTAAATTCAGGCAGCCCCTGGATCTCCAATGTAATGTTGTTTACAAAATTCCGTGCGCTGACTGCTGTTGGAGTTACGTAGGAGAAACGGGCAGATGTTTTAAAACCCGAAGAAAGGAACATCAACGAAATCTTAAAAATTATACGAGAGGCTCGAACGTTGCTAACCATGCTTGGCAAAATAATCACTCAATTGACTTTGATGGCGCTACCGTGATAGACAAAGGCAATTACCGTATTCGAAGAACACTAGAATCTTGGCACACTGCCAAAAACTGTCGGCGCAGACAATAACTCCAAACCGTTACCAAGACAATATTCTATCTTATTGTAATTCTTAATTTTTCTGTTTTTGTCCTTTTTTAGCTTTTTACACTTCTATTGTATTTTAGTTTTTAATTATTTTCACACCCTCCCTTGTATATATTTCCAACCACGCGCTTTATCTTTTTTACATTCGTCAAAGGCTATAGTAAAATAGCCGAAAGCTCATATTTTTTCTTAACTTTTTAAACCAGAGAACGCTATTTTACACTTTTAATATGTCTCATCCTGGTTGCAGTTCAATTTTTAATTGAATAACTTTTATCGATAATATTTGGACTTACCATGTTCATGTGCGTTTCCAGCTCATTGCTTTGCAGTTCGTAAACCAAGCTTGAGAACTTTCAATCATATGATGACCTATTCCACTTTTAGGACATAAGCATATAAGGGCAGGAACAGGCAAAAAGTGATGAGCGCGATTTCATTACAGCACCCCACACTGTAGTGCCCCGTTTTAGATTTGAAGACATACCGTAAAATTCCGGTTATAAGCCCCCCCGCTTATAAGCCCCCCCGGTTATAGGCCCATCAACCTGAAAACAAAAAAATACATCCGGTTATAAGCCCCCCCGGATATAAGCCCCCCTCTACCGGATGACAGTACTGAACAGGGCTAAATGTTGCTTTTTTGTGCGTTTTTAACTTAAAAACGTATTTCGTTCAACACTCCCGAGGCTCGTTTCGAAACGTTTTTTTCCGTCCGCTTATAAGCCCTCCCGAATATAAGCCCCTCCGCTTTTAAGCCCACCCAAAAATCCTTACGAAGTTGTATAAGCCCAGGGCTTATAACCGGAATTCTACGGTATTTGAATAACTTGATGTTCTCTTTTTACATGATATGAATTCTGTAAAGCCCTTTTTAGGGAAACTCAATAAAGTTATTGTATTGTATTTTGGAGCTTAATTACAAGAAAAAATTTCGTTAAATAATAAACCCCTAATTCGATGGTTTTGCAGATAATATTTGCGTTTATTTTAATCATTTTCTCTCATATCACGAAGCTCGTAGAATATCCGCGCGTTTTATCTCTAAAACCATTGAATAAGATGTATGTGAGGTTTCTGAATACCAGTGTTGTGCTAGAAATGTCTGGCACATACGTCTCAGTAAAGTTTCGTAACGTATGTTAATCACAAATGTTTAGAATGCAAACAACCTCTCGGGATGGAAACTGGTTTCATTCCTGACAAGCAAATTACTGCCTCTTCACAATGGAATTCCGATCATGCTCCCTACAATGGAAGACTGCACTTACAAAGACGCGCAGGCAAAGAAGGATGTTGGGCAGCGGGCAGCAATGATGCAAATCAATGGCTAGCTGTTGACCTGGGACACAGTGATACGACAGTAACAGGTGTAGCCACGCAAGGAAGAAATCATAGTGGCCTTGTTCAGTGGGTAATTACGTACAAGCTTCAGTACAGTAATGATGGAGTGAACATATTGAACTACAGGGACGAAGGACAGTCTGAGGACAAGGTGAATTTTGAATTAATGAACCAAAACGTGATTTAAGTTTTAGCCCAGTCCCCTTCACACGAATGTACCCAGTGAATCATGGTTGTTGTCCCCAAGTTGCATAGATGTAGTTTTGTTACTTAAGAGAGAAAGCATGGTCGTGAGTTAAGGCAATGGGGTTTTAATTTTTTTTTATCTAATACCATGAATTCGAAGTACACAGCCAATTAGAATACGGGAGAGCCGTTGTATTACGAATTCCAAAGTTTGTCACGCTTAAATTTCGTCACTCTTTTTACCAAAGATTGGTTCAGTTAAGGAGAAGATTGAAATCGATAGAAAGTATTATTGCTCTAACTCTACGGAACATCACTGAGTTTGAAGTCTTCTGTCGATCTTAACAAATTTTTCACGTTTAAGAAATTGATCGCTACACCCATGAGAAAAAAAAATGATAGGTCACCATACTCGTTTACGAGAAAGCGACAATTTACTTCTCTCGCGGACTAAGCCGCATAGAAAAAAGCCGCCATTTTGTTTATGTGCGCGCGCTAATTACGCGTAAAATTCTGCGCAGTAAGGATACGCAATGCAATACAGGGCAATGACCTAAAGAAAAAGATTGAAAACGATAGAAAGTATTATTACTCTAAATCTACGAAACATAGTTTTAAGTCTTCTGTTGATCTTAACAAATTTTTCACGTTTAAGAAAACAAGTGTTTTACTGGAATAAAAGACAACTCATAGAATTCCTACGAAACTACACCCGGGACCGTTGCGGCGTCTTTTCGATATCCTGACTTGTGAGGACATTGATGACGTCACTCCTACTCAGTTGCATGTTCATTTTTAACTTTTACTTTATCTGTCTTTTTTATATATAATAGAAAGACAGTTACACGGTGACTTGACATACGTCGCCTTGTATCATTATCTACGTCTGTACATTGCTTATACGGGGTCGCCCACTTCCTTATGGAACGAGTTAATTTATTGGTTCTTAAGACAACAGAAAACAGGTCATGACAATACCCCTAGCCCCAGAAAACAATATAGGTAGTGTTTACAACGGGCGTATGAAAAAAAATGTTCCAGAGAGGTAGTGTCTTACTGTTTTTCATGACGTATACTGTAAATATTCCGTACAATTTTTTAAGTACACGCTCGACTAACGTTTGTTGTAAAATCAAGTTACTTGGATATTTCAGTTTTTTAAAAAACTAGCAATGGTATACTGGCAATTCCTGAGTTTTGATTGGTTAACCGGCAATGGTATATGAGCTCATATACCATTTACACCAAATATGGTAGCAGATACGCGTCAATAAAACAGCTGGGGAGCTCAAATATTGCCAATTCTTTGGGCGTTTTTAATAAAACAATCATTCCACTCGCACTTGTTGGATATGAGATTGTTATAGCCAACTCGGCGCTACGCACCTCGTTGACTATCTACCATCTCATACCCAACGCGCGCTTGTGGAATAATTGTTAAGTATACCACTCGAAGGAATTCTTGTATATATTTCTTATAGTAATTTATTTTGCTGATTCAGGTATTTGCAGGAAATACAGACCAGGACAGTGTTGTCTACCGTGATCTTAACCCACCAATCAGTGCACGGTACATCCGTTTTCTTCCAGTGACTTGGAGTGATCACATATCAATGAGAGCGGAGTTGTATGGGTGTCCGCAAGGTACTAACGATACAGTTTTTGATTTTTTAACATTTTGCATTTTTTTATTTAGTTTCTCTTCATCTAAGTCAACATTGAGATATTAAGGAAGCTATAATAAACTAATAAGAAACAAGGATTCACGGTTACCTATTATGAACTCAAAATATTTTTCTCTTGTTTATGAACGTTATATTGGTTATTTTACTGAATTTGGAAAGTTAAAATGTCTACCGGCTACACTGCTACAATTTATGTTTACTCCTGGAGTTAATAAAAATTGACCAGTATTCATAGCACAATCTGTCAAAGACGCAGGCATCTGTTGTTGTTGTTTTTTTGTTTAGTTTTTGTTTTTTGATTTTTTTAATAAAAAAATTGGTTGGGCGAAAACATACAAGCTCTTCCATTAAAAAAGGCAGAATTAAACAGAGTATGAAATTATCATCACATCTGTGTTTGGGGTTCACAACAAAAACATCGGAATTAAATTTGTTATATGTCGTTACTGACGTACTTGTTTCATCGCACCAGTAGTCAGGCTTCATGATATTCTAGAGAAATGTTGTTGAAATGAATAAATAATTTTGAACAATTTTGCTCTGGTGTCCGTCATCATGTGTAGTTATATGTGTACTGTCTTATTAGCGATTATGCGGCGGTTAAAATTATGTTTGGTTTAAGATATTTTTTAATGAGCTTGTCTCATATTGATAAGCGTAATCTGAAACAAAAGGAAATGGAAATCGAACTGATATGAAAAATTTTAAACCAAAGAAACATTTAAACACAGCATACACATGTACTGATTATTTGGTTAAGCAAATTCTGGATTCTTCTGTGATACCCGATAATTATTTATATTTTCACTAGTCTTAATGAAAAAAAAAACCCGTACCAGAACTGAAATGTGTAAGACAAGTACGAATATTAACATGGTATTTCCATCGATGTCATAAATCCTTTAGAATGCAAGGAACCTCTCGGTATAGAAAACGGCGGAATCACTGACGGTCAAATGACTGCGTCTTCGGAATGGGATCCCAATCAAGGCAAACATGGCCCCAGCCGGGGAAGACTGCATAGTCAAGAAACTGCAAACACAGTGGGAGGTTGGGTATCTGGCATCAATGATGCTTATCAATGGCTACAGATTGATCTGGGTCACAGAAACACCAGGGTGACTCGTGTAGCAACACAAGGAAGAAATGCTTATGACCAGTGGGTAGCCACGTTCAAGCTGCAGCACAGTAATGATGGAGTGACTTTTAAGTACTACAGAGAGCAGGGACAATCCGCAGATAAGGTGAAACAAAATTCTGAATCCACTCCAAACGTCAATGATCTTCAATAATTCCATTTTTCTCTTAAGGGTGATTCAAATATGGGAGAGACTAATTTAAATACAAGCCCGGAGTAGTAGTTTTGATTTTGAGTTAACTAACAACAATTTATTAAACCATCTTGTTGATTTAGGAATTTGCTGGAAACACAGATACAAACACTGTTGTTTATCAAGAATTGCACCCTCCAATCTGGGCACGGTACATTCGCTTTCGACCAATAACCTTTAATCTACACATAGTTATGAGAGTGGAACTTTATGGTTGCTTGAAAGGTATTTGCTGCAATATAATCAATCTTGAACTTATTTTATATTTCCCTGCGTTGTGAAGCTCGGAAAATACTACCAAACTCGTTAAACAAAGGCGTGTAATACATACACCTTATTCGATGGTTTAACATGTAATACGTGCGGATATTTTGCGGGTTGCGTAGTATTTTTCCGAGCCCCGTAGGGCCGAGGAAAACTACGAGCAATGACCAAAATGTGCGCTTGTATTATATGTTAAACCATGGAATAAGGGATTTATTATTCCACTATTTTTTCCACTATGTTTGGGTCCGTATTCCATAAGTTAGTCCGTCCGTATTTTTGCCTTTTTCTACAGTGTAATAGCGTGGCGTATTTTGTGCGTTCTTTTGTCCTAATATGATAACAATGGCGCAATAGTAAAATAATAATCAAAATAAGCATAATTTCCAGAGGTGAATTCAATTCTGATTGGTCGAGAAGCTCGGACTATGACGCGATATTCACCGCGCTAGGCGGTAAATATAGCATCTCAAGGTTTGGCTACTAAGCCATGCCACGTTTGCCATGCAGGCCAGTGAACATGGCGGCATTTGCTGAATGAAAATTTCTGTCATTTAAAAGAAATCAATCCAAGTCCTTGATATTTAAAACATTGGAAATTTTGCAAATAAACTACCAAGGTTTTTGGACCGAAAATATTTTCAAGGGATGGTGTTCAAGGTATTAGAATTGATCGTTAACATGGTGGTTTTGGAGATCGCAAGCGGCCATGTACTCAGTTAGATCGACTGGCAAAACATTATTTAGTTCTCTTCTCAGTGGAGCTAGTAATTTCGAGAGGATTCACACAATTGCTCAGAAGTCACCAACGATTAAACAAAGGTACCAGATATCAATCTTTGTCTTAGTGTTTGTTTTGTTCCGTTTTATTGCTAAAACGTAAGTGTAAATTACGATTTCATTCGATGAATTAAACTGGTTTACACGTATGCAAGCGAGCACTTGTGTTTGTTCTTCATGTATTCTATTGTCATTTTGCAGTTATTGATATTCACCTTTGAAAGTTATACTCAAACGATATTTTCGCCTCAGGCTCAGTGATAATTGTTGAATAATCCCCTCTACTTCGTCTCGGGGATTATTCAACAATAATCACTTCGACTTCGGCGAATAACTGTTAAATATTTTACTCATTTTCTCGCATTGCTTTGCCTCACCTTGTGGGCATGAAGCTCGGAAAATGCTACCAAACTCGTAAAATACAGGCGTGTTTTATTTGTATGGTCATCGAATCATTCAACTGAAACGCTATTTGATCATTTAATAAGGTGAAGAGAACAGATAAAATATGAGGCTTTGGTATATAGCTGAATCTATTTCGCGCTCTTATTGGTTGATTGATGGTCACGTGGGAATGGGAAAACCTTTTAAAGCTATTAGTTTGACAGAGATGGCTGTGGAACACTATTTCGTCGTTGCTTATTTCATTTGATAGGTTTGAGCGTAGTTGGAGGGAAAACGGATGCAAAACCCTAGATTTAAATGTATAACACTAGTGTGCGCCACATATATTACTGTCCATTGAGCCACTTTAAGTATGTAGTATTACACTGTACTGAAGTATCCAACACAAGTAGGTCTTCTTTTAGAATTTTTGTAATGTATAGGACGGATACGTTCTTTAAAGCTACTACATTTTAAAACATTTTTTTGCATTGATTTAATGGCATTCGCCTCTAGATTGTCAAGACGCTATCGGTATGCAAACCGGTGCAATTTCTGATGGACAAATTACTGCCTCTTCCGAACGGAGCGCTAATCATGCCGCCAATCAGGGTAGACTACACTTTGCAGGCAAAGCAGGTTCGTGGTCAGCTGCCAGCAGTGATGCTAATCAGTGGCTGCAGATTGACCTTGTTTACAAAATGACAGTAACACGTTTAGCCACGCAAGGAAGAAATAGCACCGAGTACTGGCAGTGGGTAACTAGGTACAAACTGCAGCATGGCAATGATGGAGTGGAGTTTCAGACTTACAGGGAACAAGGACAATCCACTGACAAGGTGACAACTAAATTAATCTACAGAATAAAACTCACATCTATGCTTCTAAAAAGAGTGTTCTTTATTTCTAGCTAGCGACCACTTTTAGGCAAACATTTTTGGCCTGAACAGGGCATTTTTTCCATTGAAGGAGGTTTCATGTTGTAATAAGTTGTGTTTTGTCCAAATAATGAACACGGGTTGGTTGGGTGGTTCGTTGTCATGGCGGGGAGATGGGTGAATCTTCGACTACAGACGAATAAAAGGACTTCGAATTATTTACGTCTTGTTTACCTAGCGTGAGGGAGAGTTTCGGCTGTGGTCTTTGGTCTTATTTTTACCCATCCTTGCATTTTTATAAGCCTCCTACGCTCGTCGGCACTTCCAGGACGAGAACGACAAAATATCGTTTTGTAGATTATCGCCATATGTAACGAAACACAGTTTGTTTTAAAATGTCAGTCATTCTTGTCAGAGCGTTGCATTTTGAACAGTGGGAAGAAGTTAAACCAACTGCAGCAAGTACATGTGCGGAATTCTGCGCAAAATTCTGTGAGGTATATAAAATTTACCCGTTGTTTTCAGTGGTGGCTCATGAGCCCTGTCATAACCCAACCTACTCATTGCAGTATCAAAGGATATCAGGAAAGTCTATAAGGCTTCTGATTGGCTGATACTGAATTTGGGCTGGAAGACTAAAGCAATGAGATTTTTAAAGTGTTTAACTATTGAAAAGTTTTAATAATATTCGCCATTTTCTTATTAGGAATTTGCTGGGAACACTGACAAGAACAGTGTTGTTTATCATGAACTTAATCCACCGATCAGAGCACGATACATCCGTTTTGTACCAGTGGCTTGGAGTGTATACATATCATTGAGAGTAGAGGTGTATGGGTGTGTACCAGGTACTGCAAGTTCATTGCTTCCCGATATTCAAACTTCAAATCTACACAATCTAGATACGCATATGTACAAGTTTTTTAACTGGCAAAGTATGTAGTGAAAAATTATACCAAATCCCATTCTTCGGAGGGGCGAGAGAGGTGGGGTATATATTTCATTGGAACATAAAAGCCTGTATTTCACCTTACGACAGGGTGCACTGCACCAGCCGTTGGCGTGGAGACCGGTAAAATCAGCGATTCTCAAATCACCGCTACAGCTGGAGATCCGTTAGGTGCCAGGCTGAACAAACCGTTTGTGTGTTGTGTAAACGTCGGTGGGTATATACAGGTAAGGAACTATAAATATTAACAAAAAAACTCGCCAGGTAATAAGAAAGACGCCACTCCAAAGGAAATTTATGCATGACCACGTATTAAACTTCAATTTTCTTTTTCGTGTCTATCTATATATTTGCTTTGACCAATTCAAGATCTAACGCTCAAAATATTAGCTGCTTTTAGTTCACCTAAAATACGTTTTGTAAAAACCAAGCATAATTGGTCAAAACGGAAAAAATCGAAGACACGAAATTAGTTCCTCCTGTTTAATCTTTTAAAAAAGAAGTCTTCTTTTATAAGCACGTTGAATGTTTTATGGCTCAACATTTTATATGAAATTTTATAACAATTTTTCAGATAGATCTTGGTCGACTTTATCGCGTTTGTGCTGTGGCCACACAAGGTCATCCCGGTGGAAGATATGATTATTTGAAAGAATACAAAGTGAGCTGGTCCAAAGATGGTGTCACATGGGACATGAGCGCACAGGTATGAAAAATAGTACAAATATTTGACAAAAATCATGAAATAACTTAAATGGAAATAATTAAATGGAGCAAAGCAGCAAAAAATGACATAACAGAACATCACCGACTAGCACATGATCTGCAATGATTCGAGGGGGGATGGATGGAAAGCGTGGAAGACCCTGTATAAGACCATAGACCATAAGACCATAACTTCAACACAGTGTTATGTTCTTTATTTATCGCCTGAAGTAGATTTTTATTTGCATAGTTGAGATCCACGTGCGATGTCGTCATCTATATGTCCATACTCTTTCTGACGATAAAAATTAGCCTATGTGCGTGCGAGAAATCTGACGGTTATTGTAAAATAAGACTTTGATATCCCGCTGCAGACTAAAAGATTTGATAATTTCTGTTTTATATACTGATTAACTTGATCTGAAATTGACAGGTTCTCAAAGGAAATATCAATTGGCGTGACGTAAGGAAGAATCACATTCCAGTGATTTACGCACGGTATTTCCGCCTTCTTCCGTTGAAATGGTTTGTTTGGCCGTGTACAAGAATGGAAGTTTACGGAGAGCCCTGGCCAGAAGGTACAGATTTCACTGTAAACAGTTATCTTTTATAAATTACATCGTTCTTTTATGTACGATTTTTACAGACCACATAAAACATTTTTACATCATTTATATCCCTTTTGGGGGGTATATGTGTATCGTACCAGGCATGGTTAATAATTATTCTATCCATGTGTAAAGTAAATTGCAAAAAGATTAAACTGCAGTAATATTTTTAATTTACATGTGAAACTCGTCTACCGTAGATTCCGCAGGAATTTAATATGGTGGATATAATAATCTTTTTACCTGGGCATTCTAACCTAAATTGTGTTTCCAACATTTATTTTTGTTTCCTTTAGTCCCGGGAACGTTGTTTACTCCCATCGGTCCTGGAAAAGCATTGCCTGGTCACGTGATTTCAACTGTGACAGTTGTCGACGTCATAGAGTGTCTGAAGTTGTGCTTGGTAACCGAGCAATGCAAGTCGTTCAATTATAGCAACGGGCTGCTTAATAAGTGTGAATTGAGCGGTTCCAAAGCAGAGAAGCCAATTCTTGAAGATCGGGAAGGTTTCAACTATTACGAAGCCTCTTCTTATCAAGTGATCTCCAATTAATGGGATGAAGTTCCTTCTTATCACTAATTTGTTTCGTTTTATAAGCACAAATTCGACAGCTTAAGTATGAAGGATTTAGGATCTCACTAGTTTACTGTAGTTTTTATTACTATAGTTTACTGTAGTTTACACTAGTTTACTTCTGATCGAAAAATCAGAAAGTTTTCCACTGCACGGAGGCGAGGATGCCTTGCCATCCAAATGTTATATTCTCTATAGCTAATCCCGTCAAGAACGCTCTGGTGGCATCTGAATTTACGAAAAAAAGTAATGTGCATGACATCATTTTCCATAACAGAAAGTTCCAGGTCAGAAAACTGCAAGGGAAAGATTTTAAGGCAGTTTTAAAATGTGAATATTGAATACAAATATCAGAAAACACCCTCTTTTTAGCTATAAAAAGGGGGAAGTAAAAAGTCTGGAAATTTACATGCAAAATTATTTCTAGACGCTCTGTCTATTCCTGAAAGAAAGCCATTTACCTAATATCTGCTATATGCCATCCGTGACAACATACACCTCAGATAATCCAACATTAAAGTGTAATAAAAACTTTGTCAGCCACGTTAACATGTATCGTTGACTAAACTAATCATTGACTGAAAGGGATTGAAACAGACAAATTCTAAATGCTCGGAAGTACATGCAAATTCATAACCCCACCGTGGTACAAGGGGAGCGGGGCTGTGGATAGAATCCTCCCTAAGGTTTTCGTTCTATTTAGGGGCAGCAAATTTTCTTGCATTGAGTAGCAAGCCCTTAGCTTACTCTACAAGATGACATAATTCTTATTGGCTCTGATGTCATACGACGTCATTAGTGCCGCCATCTTGGTTCCGCCATCTTGAAGATAACTTTTTTCTAAGAAAGTCAGAAAATAACGGAAACTGATATAAAAATCAAGCCAGAATGCATGTGGAATATAAAATAAACAAATCTTACAATTCTGTTTAAAAAACTGGAAAATAAATAAATATGTTAAAAGTAAAGATTTTTGGCCAGACCTGCTTGTAATCATGACGTTACCATAACGATGTCAAAACTCGTGGGCACATAGTCGATGAATGAACAGCTACTGAAAGATTAAGCGTCATAGTCTTAGAGTAAATCCCCTTTTTAAAAACCCTCAACGGGGTGGCATCCACCGCCGCCCCCTTGTACGTCCGAGGGTTACGTTGCTAGAATAGTTGTCCGTTTGAAAACTGATAAATGTACTTGTAAAATAAGTGTGATTGTTAATGCACTGATAAGTAAACTTTGCTAGACGTTCATGAATCGCTATGATTTAAATCCAACTTGGTGAAACATGATCCCAATCCACGATACTATGAGTAACATTTTTACTTGTACATCTTTACTATTTATTATGCACCTATCAATGTAAATCCCGCGGGGGGGAGGGGAGTGCGGGCAAAGGCACGGGATTTGACAACAAGAACGATCCCCTCTGTCGGGCATTTGACTGCGAGTCGCGTCCCGGGGGTTGGGACATTTGACTTTGACCGGGAAGCGCCTGGATCCAATCTTCAGACGCGATTACCAAGTTCTTCCTTCTCGTGGCTTTGGAAATCATATGCTTCATTGCAAGGTACGATTCTGAGTTTTTCATCGGCATTTATCTGCCACTTTTAACGCCATTTAGTCATAAAATAGTGATTTTAAGAATACCTATTTTACTTTCAAGTACATTTGGAGTAGGAATCCTGAGGGAAATCTAAGACGTCCGTGACCTTTTATTGTTTTTAATATATGAATACCGAAACGGTTGGATTGACAGAAAATAAAGGTATGTAGAAAGTACTTGTTAGTTTGTTTTAGAATTCTGCCCCTGGGTGGGTCTTCTTAGGTATATTTGAACAAAAAAATTTTTCCCACCCTCGGGAACTTGACTGCAATTTTTACTTTTCTGTCAAATCCCCACCCCTGGCCCGCACTCCCCCCCCCCCCCCCCCCGCGGGATTTACATTGATAGGTGCATTAATTGATTGAGTGTTTGATTGATTGATTGATTGATTGATTGATTGATTGATTGATTGATTGATTGATTGATTGATTGATTGATTGATTAAATGACTCAGGGAGATTCATGTTGGCCTCGTACTTTGACATCCGATAACTTCACATCCGTAACTTGAAACTATGTGCGTGCTTCAGCTATTTATACTGCCAAGATTATGAAACAAACGAGCTTACAATGAGCCCGAGAATAAAAGTGAAACCCAGAATCCCAGCCGTATAACAAGCAAATCCGTTCCAAATAATTTTGTAATCGGTAATCCGGTGCATTTGCAGAATCCGCAAGTCCTCGAAATTAACGATTACATCCAAACTTTTCTCCAGAAAAACAGACGATCCTTAAAACCTATCCATCCCCCACCCCTACTAAATTAATTAAAGATAAAAAATGATATCGAGCAGATTTCCATTGATCGGTAAATAAGCTTCATGTAATCGTCGTTAGGAAATAAAAGTGGCTCGAAATCCCATCCGAAGGTTTTTTTTAGCTCTCCTTAAGGTTTTGTCTTAACACGCCTCTGATTAGTCAAGGTCATAGGTCAAGGTCCTTTGCAGCTTTTCAAAGAAAAAAGTAGTTGTGATTTGTTTTAGATAGAATACCAAGTCAATAAAACGTTTGGGTTACCTGTGTCTGAACACTCTAGATAATGTATCAGTGCCAAACAACAACAAAGGTTCTTGCGCAAGCAGTCTCCTTTCATGTATTATTTTTTGTCACAGCGAATCGTGTCCAGCTGCCACCTGGCCCCAGTTGTTCAAAAGATGGATAACGCTATCTACCGGATAAATCAGTATCCGGTGAACAGCGCAGGATGTTAATACGTTTTGTAAAGACTTGATTTATCCGGTAGATAGCGTTATCCACCCTTTGAACGACTAGGCCCTGAGCGACAAGGTTGTCGACGGCAATTTGCAAAACTCTGACGTCATAGTTAACCCCAAATTACAAAATTACTTGTTTTGAACCACAAACAATTCTGAGTTCATTCTTTATGTAATTATTAAAGTAAAAATCCTAAATTCAGTCTTTTTCCAACTTTACTTACCCCATGTGAACACTATTTAACCCCATTCAGACCGGGCATTTTACCGCCCCCCTCCCTCCTTCCCTCCGTAAAACCGAAAAACCATTTTTGATATTCGTCACGTGCGATGATGACGTCACATCACGTGACAATTACATCATGATGTCAAAGCAGCCGCTACCTTGGATCGACATCTTGGACTTCAAATTTTTTCCAAAACGACAGAAAACCACCCAAAATAACTGGAAAGTACTTAAAATCATTAAAACGGTGCAAGAAAACTAAAAAGGTGAAAATAATTGCATTAAAGTTAATCTTTATTAATAGGAACACAAAAAATTACAAATTTGGGGAAACATGTCCGTCAAAATGCCGTTGCCATGGTAACGTTAAGCTCCCGACAAAACTACCTATCCCGCCAAATAATTCCCAGATAAATTTTATATAAACTCGCAAAGTTTAGCAGCGTTTAGTTGAATCTTGAAAAAGATATACTATCCGTCTCAGACGTCCGTGGACACGGGCTTTTTTTCGGCCCGCTTCTTTCACGGACCGAAAAAAAGCCCTTGTCCACGGACGTCTGAGACGAATAGTAAGTGTTTAAAGTCAGCGCGGGCACTTTTCGCCCCCTCCCCCGGTCTGGATAGGGTTAAGGATGGTGTGCAATACACATAACTTAACCTATATATAGCCTGATGGTCAATCTGCTCAGAAACTTCAAAGCCCCCTCCACGGTATTTTCAAAAGAAGAACAAACTTCCATTTATGACGCAGCAGGCTTACACAAAATAAACTTCAAAGTTTTCTATTTGCATTTCCTGTACTTGGCAGGAGGAACTTGCAATAAGGATTCTCAAGCTATCGCAGTTTTGCCTCAACTTGCGGTCGTCATTTATAAATATTTACTAGCTATAAGAGTACATATTGATTTCTACTTTTTTCTATGAAATGACTATCAAGATGTAAAAAGTGTTACGAGTTCTAGAACTTGACGATGCGGCGAGTGGAATCATTGTTGTTCGTTCTAATTTTTCTGGTAAGTAAATAATATTGCAGTGTTGTATATTGCATTATTAGAACTACTTTAGCTATTGGCAGTATTGCAATTTTAAGTATTCAGTTCAGGCCAAAAAAAAATTGTGTTAATAAAATATTGAGTCAAAGGATCTGAAAAATGTCATCTCGAGTAGTTTGCAATTAATTGACATCTTTTTTTCTTAAATTTCTTTCCAAATGTGATCTGTGGAAAAAGGTTCTAGGCTTCCTACCCTATTTTTCTGGATTCCTCCTAAAAGGCGATGAATAATGATACATTATTTTCCTCCAGAAAATCGGAAAAATTGCTTCCATGCGTGGGTTAATTGAAATTGTTATTACGTATACGTTGCTAAGTAAAGTACATTTAAGTTGAAGATTTGATATGGCGTTTTATCATACTCCGTTTAAGCCGAATCAATTTGCACGAATTAAGTTGACTGAATAAATGTATAAAACAAAGCTTTTTCCTTTGGTTTTGGTGGGCAAGCTATAACATCAGGTTTTCTTTCAAAGTTGGTTATGTTTTTTATAACTGTCTCAGCAGCTGTCATTTCAAGCCCGGGAAACAATAGAAAGGCTCCAAACGAAGTCAATTTCATAACCTGGGTTGTTTTGGCCCATAGCTAAATTCATTACAGAGGCCTAAGTTAGCCAGTTGTTTTATTATCGTGTAAATCGCACAAATCGGAACAGGCAGGATCTAGTTAATAAACTGATAACTAAAACTTGATTTAATTTCAGATTGTTCGCTCGGATGGAGAGCAAGGTAAAACAGAACAAATTACTATACATAGCTATTAGGTAGGAAACAAACCTGATGTAGTTTATTTGGTTAAGCAAATTCTGGTTTCTTCTGCATGTGATACGTACCCGATAATAATTTATAATTTCATTAGTTTTTAATGAAACAAAGACGTGCCAGAACTGAAATATGGAAGACAAGCACCAATATTAACATGGTATTTGCATCGATGTCATCAAACCTTTAGAATGCAAAGAACCTCTCGGTATAGAAAACGGCGGAATCACTGACGGTCAAATGACTGCGTCTTCGCAATGGGCTGTCACTCATGGCCCCAAGAGGGGAAGACTGAACTCACAAGAAACTGCAAGCACAACAGGAGGTTGGGTATCTGGCATCAATGATGCTTATCAATGGCTACAGATTGATCTGGGTCACAGAAACACCAGGGTGACTCGTGTAGCAACACAAGGAAGAAATGTTTATGACCAGTGGGTATCCACGTTCAAGCTGCAGCACAGCAATGATGGAGTGACTTTTGAGTACTACAGAGAGCAGGGACAATCCGCAGACAAGGTGAAACAAAATTTTGAATCGACCCTTAACGTTGATGAACTTTATTAATTCCATTTTCCTCTTAAGGGTGATTCAAATGTGGGAGAGACTAATTTAAATACAAGCCCAGAGTAGTAGTTTTGATTTTGAGTTAACTAACAACAATTTACCGTCTTGTTGATTTAGGAATTTACCGGAAACACAGATACGAACACTGTTGTCTATCAAGAATTGCACCCTCCAATCTGGGCACGGTACATTCGCTTTCGACCAATAACCTTCAATCTACACGTAGTTATGAGAGTGGAACTTTATGGTTGCTTGAAAGGTATTTGCTGCAGTGTAATTCTTAAACGTCATTTGACCTTATAAGGTCAGGAGAACACGAAATAATGCGACGTTGTTGCACTGTGCTTTTCCTTATTACTCTGAAATACCTTGTTCCATGGTTTTATAGATCATACTCAACGATATTTTACACGTTTTCTCACAATTATATTTTCCTTGCGTCGTGAAGCTCGGAAAATACTACCAAACCCGTTAAACATAGGTGTGACTGTAATACATACACCTTATTCCATGGTTTAACATGTAATACGAGCGGATATTTTGCGGGTTGCGTAGTATTTTTCCGAGCCCCGAATGTCCGCTCGTATTATATGTTAAACCATGGAATAAGGGATTTATTATACCGCTATTTTTTCCACTATGTTTGGGTCCGTATTCCATAAGTTTGTGCGTCCGTATTATTGCCCTTTTCTACAGTGTAATAACGTGGCGTATTTTGCGCATTCTTTTGCCCTAATATGGTAAGAATGTCGCAATAGTAAAATAATAATCCAAAATATTTTACTCATTTTCTCGCATTGCTTTGCCTTACCTTGCGAGCATGAAGCTCGAAAATACGGGCGTGTATTATATGTATAGTCATCGAATCATTCCACTAAAACGCTATTTAATAAGGTGAAGAGAACAGATAAAATATGAGGCTTTGTTATATAGCTGAATCTATTCTGCGCTCTTATTGGTTGATTGATGGTCACGTGGGAATGGGAAAATCTATTTAAGCTATAAGTTTAACAGAGATGGCTGTGGAACACTATTTCGTCGTTGCTTATTGCATTTGATAGGTTTGAGTGTAGTTGGAGGGAAAACGGATGCAAAACCCCAGATTTAAATGTATAACGCTAGTGTGCGCCACATACATATAGATTACTTCATAGAAAGTGCGACGTAAGGATTTTTATTCATGAGTTGCAAACTTTGGAAAACGAACGAGTGAGCGTAGAAAATGAGTGAGTTTTCCAAAGTCTTGCAACAAGTGAATAAAATCCGTACAAAGCACTTTCTATGCTGTAATTTGTTTATTATATATGTCGAGCTAGAGAATTAAACCATTGTAAACTTTACGCTATTTTTCTAGTTTGCCACAGCTATTAAAATTTCGCAGCAGTGCGAGGAAAAACAAAGCTGTAAAATGGACAACGCTTTCCAAGCAAATTCGCTATTTATTAAATTAAAGCTAATCTCCTAGACACTTTATTTAAATTAACATACTGCGTTATATTTTGAAAGAAGAACCATTGGTATCGCATCAAGGAAACGTCGCCACAAGCGAATGAACTACTGGCGAATCAACTGGCAAATTTTGAACGAATTGTGATAAACACAAGGAGACGGTGATTTACACATTAAAAACGACGTAAATACATATTCAAAAATGTAATTTACTTTACCACGGCGTTCCCAAGAGTGCTTGAAGTCCGCGGATGCGTTGTCCGAAGAAAGTCTTGCTTTCGCTTCCACTTTATATCGACACCTGATTGTCTTCACTTTGCCTTTCCGGGTTGATTCAGCATGCCACTGTAAGCTTGAATTGCCATTCCATAAGGTTCTTTATAAAAAGTAAGTTTTGCAAAGAAACAGAAACGTGTAGCCATGTTTTCAAAACATAAACGGCCGTCGAGAGCAAACTTGCTGCTCGCTGTTTCATCAACCTCGTTGGAAACCATTTGAGTTCTCGCGAATTCTCGCGCTTTGATTGGTCGAGTCGTTGTACTCTAGATGCTGATTGGTTATATTTTTCACATGTGAAGAAAGCTATACGTGAAGCTAATTGGACGTATCGCTTTTCTCACATGTGAAATAAAGCAAATATAGATTTCTATTTGAAAGGTTTATTGCCCAAAATTCTCGCTATATATAAGCCATACACTGTACTGAATTCAAGTATCCAACATAAGTACCGTATTTACTCGAATAAGCGCCGCGGCGCTTATTAAATTTTTCGCGCCTCAAGTGCGGCACTTATTCGAGGGCGGCGCTTATTTGAGGGCGGCGCTAATTTAAAATTTGGACACTACAGCGAATCTCATCTTTTTACAGTAATTGAAAATAGCGTCTTTTGATTGTCAGTATTCGTCTTTTGCTGAATAGAGATGTGGCGCTAGCTGTCTTGGAAAAGTTCGCGGCCATTACAACATTTACAGCACTACGTATTGTAAGAATGTTGGATAGAAAACTAATGAACAAGCGGAAAAAACAGTCACTTTGAACTGCAAAACATCGCTTTTGATAGAAAGAATGTCCAAGTTTGTTTTAGAGTTGCTTTGTAGTGCTGTTTTAAGTTAAAAGGAATACTTCGAATAAGCGCCGCATCGGGACTGCGGCGCTTATTAAGTTTTTTTGTTCCAAATGCGGCGCTTATTCGAGGGCGGCGCTTATTCGAGTAAATACGGTAGTTCTTCTTTTAGAATTGTTGTAATGTATAGGACGGATACGTTCTTTAAAGCTACAGTTTAAAACATTTTTTTGGCACTGATTTAATGGCATTCACCTCTAGATTGTCAAGACGCTATAGGTATGCAAACCGGTGCTATCTCTGATGGACAAATTACCGCCTCTTCCGAATGGAACGCTAATCATGCAGCCGATCAGGGTAGACTACACTTTCAAGGAGGCCCAGGCATAGCAGGTTCGTGGTCAGCTGCCAGCAATGATATTAATCAGTGGATGCAGATTTACCTTGTTCACAAAATGACAGTAACACGTGTAGCCACGCAAGGAAGAAATAGCACCGTTGACTTGCAGCGGGTAACTAGGTACAAACTGCAACATGGCAATGATGGACTGGACTTTCAGACTTACAGGGAACATGGACAATCCGCAGACAAGGTGAAAATTAAATTGATCTACAGAATAAAATTCGCATTTAAAAACTAGTGTTATTGTAGTCAGGGGATGACATAGTTTGTTAGTGATTTGACGCTGACTGTTTTTGAAGTTATTTCCAAGACGTTTCGGCTAGTGCTTAAGCCTTCATCAGTGAATAATCAACTGAGCTATTACACGCGATTTAAAAAAGGCAACACGTAAGCGCGCGCTGTCATTTTTATAAGCCTCCTACGCTCGTCACACATGCGGGACGGGAACGACAAAATAACGTCTCGGAGATTATCGCCATATGTAACGTCAGAACGTTGCATTTTGAACAGTTGGGAAGAAGTCAAAACAACTGCAGCACATACATGTGCAAAATTCTGTCAGGTATATAAAATTCAGTCTTTGTTTTCAGTGGTGGCTCACAGAGCCCTGACATAACCCAACCTACTCATTACAGTATCAAAGGATATCAGGAAACTGTATAAGGCTTCTGATTGGCTGATTCCGAATTTGGGCAGGAAGACTAAAGCCGCGAGATTTTTAAAGTGTTTAACTCTTGAAAAGTTCTAACAATATTTACTTTTTTCTAATGAGGAATTTGCTGGGAACACAGACCAGAACAGTGTTGTTTATCATGAACTTAATCCACCAATCAGAGCACGATACATCCGTTTTCTACCAGTGGCTTGGATTGTTCACATATCAATGAGAGTAGAGGTGTATGGGTGTCTACAAGGTACTGCAAGTTCATTGCTTCCGTATAATCAAACTTTAAATATACAAAATCTAGATACGCATATGTACAAGTTTCTAACTGGCAAAGTAAGTAGTGGAAATTACACCAAATCCCATTCCTCGGAGGGGCGAGAAGGGCGAGGGTTGGGGGAATAAATATATACTTTAGTGGGATATTAAAGCCTGTATTTTACCTTACGACAGGGTGCACTTCGCCAGCCGTTGGCATGGAGACCGGTAAAATAAGCGATTCTCAAATCACCGCTACAGCTGGAGATCCGTTAGGTGCCAGGTTGAACAAACCGTTTGTGTGTTGTGTAAACGTCGGTGGGTATATACAGGTAAGTAACTATAAAAAGTAACAAAAAGCGCGCTAATAAATGAAGACGCCACTCCATTGGAAATTTATGCATGACCACGCATTTAACTTTAATTTTCTTTTTTGTGTCTATCTATATATTTGCTTTGACCAATTCAAGGTCTAACGCTCAAAATATTAGCTGCTTTTAGTTCATCCAAAATACGTTTTGTAAAAACCAAGTATAATTGGTCAAAACGGAAAAAATCGAAGACACGAAATTAGTTCCTCGTTGATGAACTGTCATAACACCACTTGATTATCTAAGCTGTATAATCTTTAAAAAAAAGAAGTCTTCTTTTATAAGCACGTTGAATGTTTTATGGCTCAACATTTTATATGAAATATTATAACAACTTTTCAGATAGATCTTGGTCGACTTTATCGCATTTGTGCTGTGGCCACACAAGGTAATCCTGGTGGAAACTATGATTATTTAAAAGAATACAAAGTGAGCTGGTCTAAAGATGGTGTCACATGGGATATGAGCGCACAGGTATGAAAAATAGAAGAAATATTAGACATGAATTATGAAATACCTAGAATGGACCAAAGTAGCAATCAGTAACATGTCCAGCTGTCATAACAGAACATCGCCCACTTGCACAAGATCTGTAATGATTCCCGAGGGGGGATGGGAAGCATGAAAGACCCCCTCTTTGAAGATTTCATTATTCGTTGTCAGATCAAAAGTAAAACCATAACTTCAACACAGCATTAATGTAATTTCTGACGTTTGAATGAATGAATTACCGTTTCGGAAATTACTATTCTGACGACACGATTGAGAGGTTCGCGGGTTGTTATGGGATGGTGGGAGATTTAGGTCATTCTAGGTCGTCAGTCCTCGTCTTCGCTTGCTTTTTTTTTTCTTAAAGTGTTGTTTGTTCAGCTTTTGTAACTATCCTATTGTGAGATGTTCTAGAATATTTAGTTGTGCCATTTCCTCGGGGTCTCGTGCTGCTGCGTTAGAGGAGGAATACGTTTCCACATATTTTTGGCCACTTCTAAAGGGTGGTTTTTAGTGTTTTATCTGGCGTAACACACTCCTTAATACTGTAAGATGCAACTCCTATTTTTGCAAGTTTCCAGATTGTAATCAGGATGCATTTTGTACCAGATGACTGCATAAGGATGCACATTGCATCAGATAACTGTATTAGGATACATTTCTTATTAGATGACTGTATCAGGATACATTTTACATCAGATGACTGACGCATCCTCAATAAACTCTTAACATTAAATGTCTCGTGTTAGCGTAGTCAGAATTTATTATGTTTATTCCCCGCCTGAAGTAGA
This sequence comes from Oculina patagonica, assembly GCF_052425735.1. Classification (NCBI taxonomy): domain Eukaryota; kingdom Metazoa; phylum Cnidaria; class Anthozoa; order Scleractinia; family Oculinidae; genus Oculina; species Oculina patagonica. The sequence continues at coordinate 25,998,867 of NC_135761.1, forward strand.
GTTTTATTTGCACAGTTGAAGATCCACGTGCGATGTCGTCATCTATGTCCATACTCTTACTGATGAGAAATTTGACAGTTATTGTAAAATAAGATTTTGATATCCAGCTGCAGGCTTAAAAATTTGGCATTTTCTGTTTGGTATGCTGATAAACTTGATCTGAAATTGACAGGTTCTCGAAGGAAATATCAATTGGCGTGATGTAAGGAAGAATCACATTCCAGTGATTTATGCCCGGTATTTTCCGTCTTCTTCCGTTGAAGTGGTTTGTTTGGCCCTGCACAAGAATGGAAGTTTATGGAGAACCCTGGCCAGAAGGTAAAAAATAAGAAATTGATCGTATTTCCTCAAGTAAACGCTCACCTTTCATTAAGTGCCATACGCGACATACACGCACGATGGAATTTTAGAGGGACACGGCTTGAAAGCTGAGTTCTGTCTCCAACTTTAATATATATTCAATTTTCTCTAGTCTCAGAAGCATTGTTCACGCCGATTGGCGTTGGTAAAGCATTATCTGGCCACGAGATTTTATCTCTGACTGACACTGACGTCATAGAGTGTACGAAGTTGTGCTTGGTAACCGAGCAGTGCAAGTCATTCAATTTTAGTGACAAGCTACAGAAGTGTGAACTGAGCGGTGCCAAAGCTGAGAAGTCAAGTCTTGAGGATCGGAAAGGTTTTAATTATTACGAAGCCGCTCCTTATCAAATGATATCCACGATTCCATCGGAATAAGGATGCGCTTAAATACTGTTTGTTTGTGATACAGTTAAAACCCGCGAGTAAGAACCTGATTTTTTAGAACCTGTTAGGCTAAAATGTGCCAGTTAGACACCCTCTGTATAAGACCCTCTTTAGCCTTAAAGTTGGAAATAGGTTCTTATTTTCTAAAAAATGTTACTTTTAGGGAAATAGATAAGTCAACATTCGATTTCTGGACCTCTTTGGAGACACCTAGGAGCCTCATCACTCCAGTTGCAATGTAAACGCCAATGTTGAGAATCATAAAATATGATTATTGATACAATCACATAAATATGAATAAAATGGTATGCACATTTCATACAAGGAAAAGGCTGAAGGCCTCTAAAAATTGGCAAAAATGTAAACTTTTCTTCAGAAAATAAGAACCTAAATTGCCTAAATTTGCGTTAATTACCATTTATGTAAGAACCTGTTTACGCTAACTTGGGAAAATGCAGGTTCTTACTGGCAGGTTTTTACTGTACTGTTTGTTGTGTATGATAAAGCGTTAATTTATTTTCCTCTAAAGTTAAAATTTTGGCACGCTACTAGAAAAATACAATCGCAATTTTGACGTGTAAAATATGCAAAACACTTGTGAAAGACGAAGCATATGGTTCGGAAATATTTTCTGTACCTATTTTCGAAATCAACCGATGAAAAACGGTACGTGAAAAGTGGACCGTGCAAACTCTGGACATTATTTTCCAATTTTCTTTAGAAAAATGTTGCAAAATAGGAGAGTACACAACGGTACCCGAGTCAATTTTTTGCACGCTGTAGCTACCGTAGGCTCGATTATAGCTACCACTGAACAAAAACGAAACGCTATTCAACATACCAATTGCTGTTCTTGATTTATTTTGAAAGACTCATTTTCTTTCATTGGTAATATGAATTACTATGTATAGCAACAAATTAGAAAACACTAATTCCTACTTGCCCTACCCAATGTAGGTCAGCATTAATATGGGGCCATTCTTTAACTAAAGCTGTCAAAAGGAACTTACGCAGCGATCACATAGTAACATCAACAACTTCCGGGTATTTTGCAGACATTAGATTCTCTTGCCAGGGGCTTGGACATTTTACATCCGGTTCTTTCTGGAGAGATGCTTTTAACAACCTCTCAGGAAAACAGGGGAATTTGACCTCGTGGACCGGCATGTTTTAGTCAACTGTATTAGTGAAGTTCGTTGAGAAATAGTGCATGGACGTGGATCATTCGATACAGTTCGAAGGTAACATAAAAGAAAAAAGAACTTTAATTTAAAGAGTACTTTGCGAAGTTTTTAAATTTCTTTTCAGGATAAATGATTAGTTTCTCACACTGTTGTCGTGAGGGCGGGACGTTGGACGTTTAATTCTAGGTAATCTTGTAGGTAGACTGTCCGAGAAGTAGGGCTTTCAATCCTTTAATAGCATTTGAGTCAATTTTTCTTAGTGTTACAATGTCGTCCCTGGAAGTTGTTGATGTTTCGATTTGATCACTGCGTTTTGCAAGGCAACTTATTTAGTAAACGTTTTAATTTACAAAGCGATTTCCAAAAGCTTGATCCCCAAGGATACGCCCATTAATTAAGCTTCTATATTCTATTCAGCGATAAATACATACGAAGATCGTTGAAACTGAAATCTTCACTGAAGAAAAGTCCTGTATACATGTCAACGTGTTCTCTTTAAACTTGAAAACATACTGATTGATAGTGGATGACCTAGCAAAGGAAAACCTTCTGAGGTATTTTTACTAAAAATGCAAAAATTAAGGAAATGGCCAAGCCTTTGTTTCCTTAACTGATATTTTTCAGTGATACGAGACTCTAGGCAACTGCAAAGACCATATTAGGGGATGACCCCGCCGCGGTGCACTGGTGATGAACACATGAATCTAAAAATAGCTTTGATGATTTTCCAAGTGTACAGGGATTTCCTTCCAAGGTTCATCCACTCTTCATATTGATTAAAACGAGACTAATAACTGTGGTTAATAAGTTATAATAGCGTTTTTTACAAAACAGTTCACTTTTAACATTGACAAAAACTACTACAAGTAGCGGCTAAGATTAAATTTAAATTCAAGATGTTTCCTCTTCACTATATAGGAAGTGCAATTTTTTGTGGTGCAATTTTTCAAAAGTACGATTGCCTTTTGGTTCCATTACGCATTTCATCCATTTTTACCATATAACCTTAAGAACTCTGTATTGTGAGTTAAATAAAGTAGCGAGTTGTGTACATTTTAATTAAAGATTCAAAATGTCAAATTTTGATTATTCATTTTCATTAGGGCCTGTTTACATGATTCCGGAATGACTTTCATTCCGGAACGAGTTCATTCCATCCCCATACATTTCTCTGTATCTGTTTACATGATACCGAGACGAAAGTCAAGTCATTCCGGAATGAGTTCGTTCCGGTTTTCATTCCGGAATGAAAGTTTCGTTCTGGAATGACATTTCATTCAGGTATCATGTAAACACAGAACGAATTTCGTTCCGAGATGAAATCGCAACTCATGAAACCGCATACGGACTCCACAGTTTGAATTCAAAGCGAGAAAACGTAATAGCATTTACTGTTTAGCCCAAAGGAGCAGCTCTATGGTCAAATTACTCGTTAAAATCGCAGATACGGCCATTAATGGGCACAAAAACATGTTTGCGCGAAACAGGCGCCATGTTGTTTTGATCTCGCGCGAAACATGCGCCACCTTGTTTTGATCTCGCGCGAAAACCGCGCACGTGAAAATGCCTTTGGTTGAACCGGTCGACGCTGTCATGTGAATGCAGAACGAACTTCATTCCGGAACGAGTTTCGTTCCGGAATGAAAGTCATTCCGGAATCATGTAAACAGGCCCTTAAAGGAAGTGCAATAAAGTGTCATTGTATACATAAATTCCAGAAACTTTGTTGTGCTTTCTTTAAGAGTATGACGGTGAGTTTCGTCAGGTATTACTTGCATTTGTATAATATTAGCTACTAGAACTTTGTATTTTGAGTTAAATAAAGGCTCGAAATGGGAAAAAATACCACAAATTTTCCAACAACAGAAAAATCACAACTTTTCCCGTAAAACTATACAAATGCCACCATGTTTAGTTTTTTGAAGGACGAGGAATTTCCAGCAGAGTCAAATCGCTTTCGAAATGACAGGAACAACTTTTCCATTTAACTTAGCATTTGTGTTGAACTTTTTATCGACTTTTTCCAAACCTTTAACTGTTTTCGTGTGAGTTACACTTCATATACATTCCCTCCCCTCTCAAACTATTCCCAGATGTTTGCTAGTCTCATACGTATAAAGCAAACAAATCAACTTACTTTCAACCTATGATTAAGCGTAACAACGATTAAAATATTAAGACATTGACAATCTAAAATACAGCCAAAATAAGAAACTACTTTTCTGTTCCCTATTTTTTAACTTTGATGCTAAAAGCGTACGATCGTTCTATTTTTCAATGCGAGCTTATGTCTAGAAAGATAATCTAACTTTTAATGCCTTAAGTGTGAGTAAATTACGCTAAAAACAGAGTTTTCACCATTGATGTTTTCTTTTTAAAGAAATCGGTCAATTTCTAGACTCTGTAAAACCGATCAAAGAAAGAAAGGACGAACCGCCAGAGAAACCATTTCTGGTTTTACCTTGCTTTGATATTGCCATACTTTTAGATACTACCATTAAAACTTGTTATACATTAAATTTAAGGGAGCATGCTCAAGTTTAAAAATTCCGATTTTTTTTTAAGAAAAACGACCCGACACTTCTCCGGATATTCCCACACCTCAATGGTGAAGTCTCAAAAAGAACAAAGTTAACGCATAATACAGCATTGCGCATGATACAAAATTGCTTGAGCATACTTCCTAAATTAAACCAGCCATTAATCAAAAGACAGCTTTTACAAAAAGTCTATAATAGGGAGGACAATGTTCTCCTAACTGAGAGTTTCCATCTCCGTTTGCGTTGTCAATCCCTCGCGTACCTGTATCGTCTTCATTTCGTCGTCGTCCGGACGCAGAAGAGAGCGGATTCGTTGAAACACGGAACCCCCAGGGGCTGTAATAATCTTGTATAAAGCGACCCCTGGGATCCACAGCATGGAAGACAAGGCCAGAACCCAGCCACAGAACTCTGCCCAATCGGGGTACTGATAGGAACCAAGGGAGACCCCGCTCCACTGTATAACGCTGAATAGGAATACCCCTGGGGAAAGAGTATAAGCACGGAGTAAATAAAAATAATTAAATGATTTTCAGATTAGTGTTACAGAAAAGCTTTTTAACCATTTTTAAAGCCTTTTACTAGGAGTCGAAAATCATAGACAATATTGATAACAATAATGATAAAGCCTGTTTCACCCTTCTCGTTACAGCGCTAGCTGAAGGTCATTTAAAGTTTTCAGGGCTTTATCAGGAAGATGATTGTTTCTAGAACCCATGGCCGGCATGTCATTCCTTCGGCTTTTACCCAGTCTACGAGATAGTAATGCCCAGGTAGCGCCCTCGTTTCTTTAATCTCGACCATAACCATATGTTATACCTCAACAAAACAAACTAACAAGAGTCATGGATTTAGCCAACTGGTACAGATGTGATATCATCGGAGATATTTTTTTCTCACAAATAGGTGCCGAAGTGATGTTGGGAAGGAATGTTGAATCAAATAATTATAAGGTTTATCGAAGAATGGCGTATATGTTGTAAATCTCCCTAAATGTAACGACATGAAACACAAAACACGCTGTACAGTCGTCAAGTGATCATATCAAAACTCTCTGCCAGAACATACTGTACATATAACATGCAACATAGGGGACTTATAATCAGAAGAATTGATATCATTCTTTGCAATCTAAATATAAGCCGACATGTTTATTTTTGAGTGAGGGGAAAGGGGATATGAATGAGAATTGAAGGGGGAGGGTTTTGGGGTGAACCTTATTTCGGAAGTTAACGATGCCGAAATTAATTCATCTCCAAGTGCTTGGCAGACAACGTCAAAACTAATTTGTCCCTTTCCTTTGCACGACACGCTTATGAGGGGGTTCAAACGACTTATTTAATAACCAACCTAAAATAACAACGGGTGTGCAGTATTTCCAAGCAATAGGCCACCAGGGCCATATCTTGTAGCCAATCATTGTCTCGATGTCTTTGGCAAACCGATCAGCTCCATATCCCCAAGCTACAGTGACGACTTCAAATAAGGCCAGGAACAGCAGCGATACTCCGCCAGACTGCCAGTTGTACAGATGCAGTACGTACATTCCTCCCTGAAAAAAAAACATAAGAAAAAAACATAAGAAAGTTTTTACATAAATCTTATCGCCACATAACTTCACCTTTATGGAACAACTTACGTGACAATATAAGAGGAGCGTCCTCTCTTAGAATTTTTAAAAATTTACTGAACAATGTTAACCTGACCACCGAGGCCAACTGCTGCTGTAATCTTTGTATCGATTAGTTTTCATTTTTAAATTTTATTGTCTACGTAGTTTTTAAATTTTTATAGTCTAGTTTTTAAATTTTTAATTTTATAGTCTAATTTTTGTATTTTTATTGAATAGATAATCATATTTAAATTTCTTACATTGTAACTTTTAGAATACACGTTCACTTTTAAACGAGCCCCAGGCTCATTGGTGACATGTGTTTAAATAAAGTACTTCTACTACTACTGAAGAGATGTCAAAATACGAATTCCCCTTACGTTACTATATTTCCCACAGCACTTGTTGGGAGAATTGCAATAATACGCCGTTCTGCTGCCACTCGACATGAAAATATTTTTAACGTTTACAATTAATTTCTGAAAGCTTTCTTATGACTTGCTTTACAACTTGCTTTGAGATAAAAAGTCAAAGCCTTTGACAGAACATATGACAGGGCAACGGGAAACATACCACGTATGTCTTGGAATTTGATTGGTCAAATCAAATGGAACCCATTGGAAAGAGGTCAAACATGTGTCAAAACATAAACAGACTAACACTGGTACTAACCAACGGTACTGTTCAAATCCCTGTTAATAATTTCTAACCAATTTAATAACCAATTTGCTACAAACCTTGAATCAAAACTAACTATAAACGATATCGATAGTACTATGTTTGCTCTACATTTAGCGTTTTCTTACTATAACGAAGCAAACGTACAATCATTTTCCGAGGAAGATAGGATGATAGAATTTCCCTTAGTTCTGAGTTTATTAGGTGCCCACACTCTCATTCAAAAAAAGACCGTTGAACCATTCATTTACGGACCAAGATATTCACGCATTACGGAGGCGTCGCTAGTCAGACAAGCGGCGATAAATGACTTAGTCTGAAGAGCTTCAATGCTAAGATCTAAGATTCAGATTACTTTATAGAGCATTATTAATATTTTCTCCACCACTAGACGATTCTTTTGTTTATAGTGCGGTACATTTTTGCTATTTTAAACTTTCGTTAACTTTAATTTCGATTTCGTGATGCGCAGCAGAAAAATAACTAAATCGGCTTATAGTCTGGCTTATCCTTCTAAAACGGATTAAAAATCTGAATATTCAGCTATTCGTTTTAAGTAACATCGCATCGTCTATTACTAACGTTGATGGTTTGCAAAAAAACATTATCGAAACAGCTGTTCTCTTTTTTCCTAGATTACGATAGGTTTGATCTTTGATACTACAGCGGAATGCATCGTTTTATACTAATATAAAGTTTTAAAGTACCGAAAAAGAAGACATACGATACCGAAACAATTTAGATCATTCCGGCACAGCGTCCAATTTTCTGCACTATGATTGAACATTATTAACGGAAAATCACTTTTGATTTACCCCGGCTTAAAAGCACCTAATTGTTTTTATAATTCTACCACGAAATCTGTGCTGATTTGGCTGATCCCAGACTTAGAGCTTTATAATTCATCCTTTTAATTTTACGAAAGACTTCAGTCACGCGATTTCTTTTATTTTGGAAAATTGGGTCTCAAGGCTCTTTACAAGTACTGATTTTCAATAAAAGAGCTCAGAGACTTCTTAAACAGCTTGAAATGAAATAGCTGGATTCATATTTTGAATTTTAGTATACATCCTAATTACGCTAACAAGGAAGCCTACCTGCCCTACCTTATTCAAAAATGTGAAAGAGGAACGTAAAATAGTAGTCGTTCACGAAACGAGTGTAGCGAATTAACAAAAAGCTTCAGTTATGCTTTGCAGACCTAGATAGGCTTTACTTTTACATGGGCTGATTTCCTTTTTTCTGGGTAAGAATTATACAGGAAACTGTCAGAACGCTTCTAAACTAAGCTAGTGTCATATAGTAACTTTACGAAATAAGATAAAACATAAACTCCAGAGGACGGAAAATATATAAACATAAAAATCCCTCAGAAGACTAAGAATAGTGTTTTGAAGTTCATCTTGATTAACAACAGAAAAAGACAGGAAAGGTAAAGGGCAAAATCCATCTTGGCCTAGCTGCACATTCACAGCGAAATTACAAACTTATTGCTAACCCGAGGTGGCCTCCCCCATAAGCCTTGTGGTTTCTTGGAGGTCTCCTCGCCTTATCTTTTTAAGTTATTTTAATTTGTATTTGTAATTCTGAAGTGGCAAATAAATGATGATGATGATGATCTTCGGTCCCCGTCCTAAACTCTGGTTTGCATAACATGCGAGCATTAGTATTGTTTCTCATAGTGAATGGCCCTAACTTCCCCTCTCCTCCCCCTCTCGCAACCGTGAGCTCAATATAAGGAACGGCGCATTACTCCCACAAGTCCATGCGCTCCCCGCACAATCATGAAGGCAGAGTTTGCCTCTTTAATTCAAGGGTGTCAATTTATAATCTTGGGCGGAGAGGTACATGAGAATTAAGTGTCGTGGGCAAGAACACAACACAACACAACACAAATACCCCAACCTGGGATAGAATTCTGAGAAGAAAAAATAAAATATGTTACCTGCATGATCATAGGGATTCCCAGCAAGAAGCAGAGGAAACACAGAAAAGCAATGAACAGCTCTTTTCGCTTTTTAAGGAAGCGCGGATACTCGTCCACAAGACCCGTCACCACTGCTTCAAACATGGCGAACTGGGTATCCAGACCTAACGTCAGCAACATGAAGAAAAACATCACAGCCCAGAAAGGCGAGATGGGCATCTGAGCAATCCCCTCAGGGTACACCACAAAGGCTAGGCCAGGACCGGAAGTCGCCACATCTTTGACTTCTTTACCAGAAACGTGTGCCATGAAGCCAAGCACGCTGAAGATTACAAAGCCTGCGAACACACTTGTGCTGCAGTTAATGACTGATACTATCATCGCGTCCCTGTATAAATAAACGAATAAATCCAAATAAGTGTCAGTTCTTATTGTCCAGTAAGCAGTAGAACCTTAAGAACGCCTTCGCGTTAATATCAACTATACTTGGAAATAGGCCAAAATGAAATTCCTTCAAACTCGGCCTGAATAAAGCCCTATGGGCACTAGTTACAAAAATATAAGTTTAAGATCAATCGGTTAATTTTTGATTTTTTAACAATTTTTTTCTTCCCAAAGCCCGAAACCAGACAAAATCGAACACAAAAGTATGGTAAATTCGAAGGCCTCTACAATCGAAAATAAAGTTTGTCATTAAAAACGAATTTCATATCATCTTTGTACCTCCATTCTACTATCTTTAGAAATAATTAGATCGCAATTTGATAAGAAGGCAAATATTTTACAGAATTTTGAAAGTCGCTACCTCAAGACAGCTAAAAATAGGCCAAAATTTACCATATTTTCAACTGCTTTAAAAGCCTTCTGGTACATCGCTTTGCCCAAAACGGCTTAATCAGCCTGAAAGAGCATGTTTTTAACTACAAATCTGTGAAATAAAATTTTTGGGTAATTAAAATCGCGAGCGCTGAGGCCGCGAAGTAAATGCAGCTATTTTCCTAAAAACCCGACCTTTGACCTTGCCGCAACGAAACCGCTAATAACGAGTTGTGACAATCTTTTCCTTATTTTGCGTAGGTTTCTTGTTTTATCGGTTGAAAACACGCATTACGTGATGAATACAATCTTACTTGATGCATGAAATGCTCAAAAGTCACATATAGACTTCTGTTTGGACAAAATAAATCACTTCGTTTATAAATACGCAGGCCGAAATTTAAACCTGAACGAATTCAATATTGAATTTGGTTTATGCGTTAAACTAGTTAAATCACGACAATACCCACCTGAATATTTATATTTACAGCGGTACCATATCCCTGAAATAACGTTGAAAGGGAGCTGAATCAAACCTTTGCAATGTTTGCGACTGATACGAATCGAATTAATGTTAAAATTGTCACGCGCTGATTGTTCATCAGAGGAAAACGAATGTATTGTTTCCACGGGCAACCCTAAAATAGGCACTTCCGTTACATGAGCGATAGAGTTTTTTTTTCATTAAAGGCTGTCTTTAATATAGGATAAACAATATATAACCACACTTACAAATTATTTCCTTTTTAAGGGACCGTTTTTTTATCTAAAGTAAATTAATTTGAAATTGGTTTACGCTGGAATTTACACAGAATGTTTGTTATGATATAAAGCTCACTACACATAAACTAGCGAAACTGCTCCAATTCAATCTGAGCGGGACAAAACTACAAAATACATGCACTCTTTACAGACTGTTAGACCAGAAGGAGTATGGATGGAAAAAAATAATGCAGTAGCAAGGGACCCTCAGATGCTTTTATTTCCCTGCATAACTGCTACTGAAAGTGATAAATGATCATCGCAGTGAAATTCCAATTTAAGCAATTGGAATTCAGGGCTTCAACGGGATTCGAACCCGTGACCTCCGCGATATCGGTGCGATGCTCTACCAACTGAGCTATTGAAGCCACGCATTGGGAGCGAGGTCACAATTGACCTCGCTCCCAATGTGTGCTTATGACGTAGCTTGGCTGCGTGGCGTGAAAAGTAAGATTGTACTTGTTGTGCAGTTAGGAATTGATCTCTGGTAAAAAGCCGGGTACCCTCTGAGGTTTTGGCATAGCGCATGTCACGAGCTACTAACCCTTGATCCATTTTGTGACCCGTTTTCTGGCCGATGTTAAACTTATCGTCAAGGTACTTCCTCTGCGCTTCACTGAATCGCCCAGCTTTTTTCGTTTGCTTTAACGCCCACCCTCTTGCAGGCTGATTGGAAATTTCGGCTTTTCCCCGGTCAGCGGCCTCTTCATCATGGCTTGTTACTCCTCCGCTCGTTCCCTCTGTTAACTTAACATGGTATATTTGTTTCGCTTTGTCAAGTAGTGTGGCTCTTTCTGGGCGCAATTTACACTTTCCGTACGACATGTGTTTTTCAAGGGCCCAGTGCCTTTGGTAAACCTTGATACACCCTTCATTTCAACAGTGGAAAACCCCTGTGCCTTCTTCTGCATCTGTCGTTTCTGACACCTCAGGAAGAATCTGTTCATCGAAAGACGTCTAAGGATTCGTCTTGCCGCTGGAGAATCTTGGACGTCATGGGTCTCGTCAAGTTTTTTTCGGCATTGTGAACATATCGCTGTGAAATAATTATCATTATTTCAATCGAGCTATTAAAAAACAAAGCGTCCTACCAATGGTATATAACAGAACGTGGCCAGATAAATGAAGGTAAGAGAATGATTAAAGAGGGTAAAAAAACGCTGGGCAGGTCCCAAAATGTGTTAAAATAACTACTTAGAGGGAGGGGAATGCGAGGCCGAGCTTTAACAAAAATGCCGCTTATTATCAGCCCCCCATCCCCCCCCCCCCATCGCGATCGCGATCGCGATTGGATATTTATAATAACTGCACTGTGTTGTTTTTTTTTAAGGTGTTTTTTTGTAAGGAAGAACATATTTAATTTATTTTATACATTGCTCTGATTGATCACCGTTTACAATTCCACCCATTTCACACGTTTCATACAGTGTAAAATAGACTTTCCTTAATCGAGTAGATACAAAAATTACACTCCATCCACCGCGCCCCGCCCCACCCACATCGGAGAACCCTTTCAAGCATTTAAAAACAAAACGCTTCCCTTTAATGGTGCACAGAGGATAGTAGCGAAAGTGTGTGTGTGTATATATGGGTTTATGTTATTTTGGAAAGCTTAAACCGGGAAGGGGGGGGGGGGGGGGGCATGACAACACACTATTGGGAAAATACTACATCAAAACAATAAATAAATGGGCGACGTGACTATTTTCTCACCAATCAAAGGGATTGGTAGGTGGGTGTTATTTGTAAGGCACTATGAGTAATTTTTCAGATTGGCTTCATAGCACTAATAAATGAAAGCCCCTTCGTTAAATCCTTAGGTTCGTCACGCAATCTTTTCTCCCCAATGTGGGAAGGAAGGCGTGACGAGACCAAAGGATATTTGCGTTCAATCTAACAACGGGTGAGGGTAAAGTGAAGGTCGAAACATTTCTCACAAGAAGTTCTAAAACCTTACTTGAACCAACAGGGATTATGACTGTGGTGATCATGACTTTGTAAAGGCGATGGGACTGCCCAAGTGTTTTCCCTCGCTCCCCCTTTACATTAGGTTTTCTATGCGCTGCCCATGAAGTCGGAATTGGGCAGGTTTTTCTGTTTTTTCGCCACCTTAGCCCAAATGCGTCGCGGTGTCTTGGGCAAATTCTTAGATTTAAATTCGATTCGTCTTCATCAAATTTACCTTTAACAGGGAAAGATGAAAACAAAATGTCCAGAGACAAAATAAAATATAATTGATTATGTAAACAATGCAAAAACTGCATTAATATGAGTTTCACTTACCTGTCCTAGCCAGCAAAAGTGTTGCCTCTGAATTTAATGACGAATCAGAAACACAGCAAGTTTTTAGGTGGCCTTTGATATCTTTACAGCATTCAGCTAGTCGTACACACTCATCATGGTCGTTCGATTGTCGTTCTGTACTCGAACCACAATCACCGCCAACATGTTTTGCGTATCCACAGCAAGCCATAATATTAAACGCTCAACGAGCGCACACAAGAATTTTTTCGAGTAAACGTAATTACTTACTTACTTTAAACTTTTCGCCTTTTTTTCTCTTATATCAACAAATGCAATCACAGTTCAATGAGAAAACTAAAACAAGATTTCTTTTTCTCGCAAGTCTCGATACTGAAATGAACATTTATCGGAAAACTTGTGACACCTGTCAATAATTCTGTGTAAATTCCAGCGTAAACGATCTTCAAATTATTTTACAAAAGATAAAAAATGGTTCATTGAAAAGGAAATTATTTGTAAGTGTGGTTTTATATTTTTTATCCTATATTAAAGACAGCCTTAAATGAAAAAAAACTCTATCGCTCATTTAACGGAAGTGCCTATTTTGGGGTTGCCCGTGGAAACAATACATTCGTTTTCCTCTGATGAACAATCAGCGCGTGACAATTTTAACATTAATTCGATTCGTATCAGTCGCAAACATTGCAAAGGTTTGATTCAGCTCCCTTTCAACGTTATTTCAGGGATATGGTACCGCTGTAAATATAAATATTCAGGTGGGTATTGTCGTGATTTAACTAGTTTAACGCATAAACCAAATTCAATATTGAATTCGTTCAAGTTTAAATTTCGGCCTGCGTATTTATAAACGAAGTGATTTATTTTGTCCAAACAGAAGTCTATATGTGACTTTTGAGCATTTCATGCATCAAGTAAGATTGTATTCATCACGTAATGCGTGTTTTCAACCGATAAAACAAGAAACCTACGCAAAATAAGGAAAAGATTGTCACAACTCGTTATTAGCGGTTTCGTTGCGGCAAGGTCAAAGGTCGGGTTTTTAGGAAAATAGCTGCATTTACTTCGCGGCCTCAGCGCTCGCGATTTTAATTACCCAAAAATTTTATTTCACAGATTTGTAGTTAAAAACATGCTCTTTCAGGCTGATTAAGCCGTTTTGGGCAAAGCGATGTACCAGAAGGCTTTTAAAGCAGTTGAAAATATGGTAAATTTTGGCCTATTTTTAGCTGTCTTGAGGTAGCGACTTTCAAAATTTTGTAAAATATTTGCCTTCTTATCAAATTGCGATCTAATTATTTCTAAAGATAGTAGAATGGAGGTACAAAGACGATATGAAATTCGTTTTTAATGACAAACTTTATTTTCGATTGTAGAAGCCTTCGAATTTACCATACTTTTGTGTTCGATTTTGTCTGGTTTCGGGCTTTCGGAAGAAAAAAAATTGTTAAAAAATCAAAAATTAACCGATTGATCTTAAACTTATATTTTTGTAACTAGTGCCCATAGGGCTTTATTCAGGCCGAGTTTGAAGGAATTTCATTTTGGCCTATTTCCAAGTATAGTTGATATTAACGCGAAGGCGTTCTTAAGTCTATGTAGATGATGAGGTTACTTCTCTTTTAACTGTAAATTCCCCTGATACATGTGCGTTTTTTTTGTTTTGGGGTTATGTGTGGGCCATATCGGCGCAATATATTTTTCCTAAGGCAAAAGATGTATCGAAATGTGCTCCAAGTTTATGAACTACAACGGGTAGGCGTGGTCGGTGACTTTCTTAGAACAAACTTGTCTTCAAATAAAACGAATCTAACAGTTACATCACTTGTTTAAAGTTGAGTACAGGAGCTCTAAAGAAATCACCAATGAGCTACAGGGGTGCACAAAATTAACGTCGAAAGAGGAACAGACTGTAAATCCTAAAACCCTGACGGTTAGCACGACAATGCAGATAAAAGTTTACATTGCATCTTCCGATAACATTTGGAGCTATGTCTTAACATATTGACGTCACTCTGTAATTTATATCTTATTTATTTCCCACGTTCTTAGTTTATATTTAATTTATTTCCCACTAACCAGTTTACACCCAATTTATTCCCTACCTTCCCAGTTTAAAAAACTCTCGTAATTTCCAGTTATCTCATTTATACTTAATTCAATTCAAACTTGCCCATTTTGTACCCAGTTTATTTTTTACTATACCAGTTAATAATTAGCCCGTATTCCATTTCATATTCGACTTACCTGAAACAGTTGTTGTGAAACTGGTTGAAGCTGCCCATAGTAATGAGCGAACCGAATCCAATCCCAAGAGAATAAAAGATCTGTGTGGCGGCTGTAGCCCACACACTGGCATCGCCGAGCTTCTTGAAGTCAGGCTTCAGATAGAACTCGATACCCTTAGATGCACCAGGCAAGGTCACACCCCGGATAAGCAAAATGATGAGCACAACATAGGGGAAGGTAGCGGTGAAATAAACAACCTTCCCAGAAGACTTGATTCCCTTCCACAGACAAAAGTAAACCAGGATCCAGGCTACAATCAGCGCTACTAACAGCTCGACCCGAATGGAACCGAGGTCTTCCATATCGTCTGGAAGTTGAAGGACATAATTTTCCCAGAATTCTTTGCTGGGAGAGTTACCGCCTACTGCAGCCACGGGCGCGAGGGTGCTTGGTGCTGCGGTACCGTTGGTCGTAACATTGAGGGCTGTGGTGACGCACTTAAGAAGCGGCGTGGAGGCGTTTCCGACAGTCGTGTTCCCTGTCAAGTTTCCAACAATCGGAACGGTTTCGTTAAAACAAGAAGTTGAATTCACAAGCATCGTGGTGTTGATTAGTCCGCCATTGCTTGTGACAACCTTATTATCTTTCTTGGAGAGTGCACAGTTAGGTGTGTTCCACCAGTTGTTGCAGTTTGCCCACGGCACAACGCTTGCAAAGGATTTAAACATGTAATACAAACACCAAGCGATAATGACATTGTAGTACACACAACAGAGGAAGGATACCACCAGCATGGCAAAACCCACACCTAAAAAAAAAAAACAATGCATCAAGAGAAATTTATATCACGCCCCTTGTTAAATTAATTTAAATGGGTTTAACACAATCTAATAATTAAGATGGGCACTAATTTGGTGCTAAATGCATATCCTCAACTTCTACATTCCATGCATGTAAGGCACGAGACATCAGTTCAGTGTATGAATTGTACGCCTAATGGTTTCGGTTCTTTTGGCTCCCTCGCCGCTTCCTACCCTGTTGATTTGTTCTCTTAAATCCAAGTTTTTATTCTATTGTGTGGTAAAATTTGCAAATGATTGACCTTGAAAACATATAAGGTTGATTAAGACGATACAATGATTACTTTTGAAATCGATTCTTTCATGAGATCTGCGTTCACACACACGACCCTGGTTGATTTAATTATTAGACGAAACAATTCGTGTAGCAGGACGTCATAATTCTGAAGAGTGGGAGAGTTGTAAGCAAAAGTTGTACCGTCTAAATCATCTACAAGACAATCTTCTTTGAAATTAGTTAAAACAAAACAAACACTGTAACAGTTTATCCTATTGGCAGTTGAATGGTTTCTAGCATCAAAAATTCAGGCAGAGCAAACACTCCAGAATCTTCTGAACGCTATCGAGCCATTGTAGATTCACAGAAATTGTCATCTTGCTTGGCAATACGCGAGTTTCCTACTCTCCCAATGCTCTAATTCGACTCTATTGCTGACTGAATTCGTGTTCTTTATTTAATTTTTACATTTTTAACGCTTTACAAAGAAGCGATACTGTTTGGAAATTGCCTGTATTGAGTGTTTTGACGTAGCAGCGGGTGAAGTAATTTTCGCACGCTTTCAAAAACTAAAGCGGGACACGTGGTGTAACATCACATGACCGGTGTAGCGAAGAAGACAGCGAATCAAAAGGCTGGAAACGTTGCTAATTCAGCACATTTTCCCGCCATACAATTCACCGCGTGCGTCGAAGGACTCGAGACTTGATATTTCTATAAAACTATCATTCTGAGTTTCAACAACGCTGGGAAAAAATTGAGGTGAAAAAGAGCTAAAAGGTGTGCCGAAAATTGAACAATTGGGTATTCAAACTGGCTTTGAATAACGACAATCTTAAATTAAGCTACTCTGGTTGTTTCTTCTGTGAAGTTCGTGGGCTGTGGCTTCTTTCATCGTCAAAGTGCAATTTGCTCCAATTTTCTTGGGTTAGCGAAAAACCGCACTGTCCGACGTGACAAGAAACACAACGAGTGAAAACCACAAATTTGTAGCTGTGTCTTAGCCACGTTTCAGTAATTTGGTTCGAAAACTAATGAAAATGAAAACTTCCTTGAAATAGTTCTTGATTTTGCTCTTTATTTACAAAAGGATCTACTGACAAGAAAGCTCGAACGGGATATCAATAGCAAAATGTTCATCTTTCGTAAAATCAAAATAATGTATGTAAGGTAAGAAAAATCTCTATAGTTTTACATTCATAGAAATAACTTAAGCCAGATCGAAGATCGTATGAGTGTCGCCTAAGAGCTATATTGATGTTAGCTTATCTCAAACCAAAATCCGAGAAAATCTCGCCTTAATGAACACTACTGTCGAAAATCACAAATTCGTAAAAATAAATTTCACGAGATCATGTTGACAATATATCGAAAAACGTTTATATGTTTACGCCACACAAACAAGAGCTGGCCAAATGTATTTTAATACATTTTTATGCGAAAACATCGACATTTTCACAGCTTCCCGCAGAGAAATAAAAAAAAATTGTCGCCGCTTGATATTTTGTTTGGAGTAAGAGGATTAGTCTAGACTGAATAATTTTGAGTTGTGGTATTCGCGGAGTTTTAAATGTACATTTACGTTCTTTAAGAGGCTTTCTTAGTAATTGTAGACCATTTTCCGGTGCGATATAATTGCTTCAATGTATAAAAATAATTTTTCATGTCTGACCAGATGTCCTTAAAAGGAATTTCTCATAATGAGATAATCATCGGTTTAATATTTCCTCATATTGAAACACGCTTCAGGTTTTTAAGTGCTCATTGAAGCATGGCTTTCGAATTCAGTTTTACATTGATTGGAGTAAAGAATTCGACAAAGAAAGGAATTTTACTTGAATACTGTCTGCTACGAGCGATAAGTGTGAAAACTGGTATTGTTGATTACTAGAAAATTTATCATGTAATCTTTGCTTAAATTACAAGAAGATCATAATAAAAAGAAGTATTCTAAACAAAAGCGGTTCTCCTTGTGGGGAACAAAAATAAATGTGCTTCGTGGAATAGCGTCATTACTAACGAAGTTGATTGAATCGTGCTGTGCTGAAAATAAAATTTCTACTTGTCTGAGAGGGAAAAGAAGTAACAATGTGTAAATTGTTATGAATATTACATGTTTTGCGCGAACAAAACTGTAACAGTATTCCACTTTATAAATTAATTATATACTTCATACTAAATTTTTTACAAAGAATGCCTCGACCTGTTCTTTTTCGAACAATGCCGATCTTAGAAACGCTTTCGCTATACTTCGAACAAACTATTTTCCTTCGGTTGATGTAACTGAACCATGCCCATCTCAACAACTTCATGAAAAATAAACTCATTCCAAGATTTTGCGGTATAATAGAAAAATTATTAAACATTTCCATTCATCTCTGAAATTAAATCAATGAAACACTTAAAACACGAAATATTAAAGAGGAAATTCACACATACTTCCACATAAACTTTGTTAAATTGTATAGAAAAAGAGATAAAATCATGCACGCTGATACATCACAGATTTCAAAAAGATTCCTACAGTGCTACTGTTCACCGAGTAATACACATTGTAGTATTTAATTTTTTTATAGTAAGTAAGCGCAAACGAACCTAGCAAATAACATTCTTCAACAAAATGAATAACAAACGCTTACCTTTCGACAAAGGACATATTGCAGCCCAAGATGTAACTGGTCCTAAGCTTACGTATTGCCCTAAGGCAAGTTCCATGAAGAACAAAGGCATTCCGCATAGAAACAGCATAATAATGTAAGGAATTAGGAACGCGCCGCCGCCGTTCTCAAAACACAAATAAGGAAAACGCCAGACGTTGCCTAACCCCACAGCGTAGCCGATACACGCCAAGAAAAACTCCACTTTCTTTCCCCATTTTTCACGCTCTTCTAAATTAACTTCCACCTCTACTTTGTAGTCGTCGTTGTCTTCAGGCGAAACATCACCTTCCGCGGCACCGTTCAGCGCCACCTTCTTCTCGTCGAGTTCCATGTCTTCTTTCTAACAACACAAGGACATGAATCGTGCGTTTAATCAACTCGTCGACGCTAGAAATGTGTATAAATTAACGGGGTTTAAAGTGAAAGCACAACACCCAGCCGCGAACTAACAAGCGTTCCCTTCCTTACGCCATGAATATTTACCGTTCCTCTTAGTCGCGTTAGATTGGTCAAAGGAGTACGCGCGCAATCAAAGCCCTCATATTTGGTTCCTTATAAAGAAACATTTAAACATCGCGCTCCTATTGGCCAGAAGACGCGCCATTATTTTCACCCTAAATGTTAGTTTATTTTGATAAAGCAGGTCGTAAATTTAGATTATTAACGGTCGATGCCAGGTGTTTCACGAAAAGCGCTTGGGAAATAAGTTTCTTATCTCGTGTACGAAGTTATTTTGGTATCTTTCGACCAGTGAAATACGTTTAAACCCAGTGACGCAAAAGATATCTGGTACACTTTGATTTTCAACGTAAATCCAGAAAAGCTCACAAAATCTTTATTGTTTCAACCTAGTGGGAAGTTTTTGGTGGTTTTATTGTTTCGCAACATTTTTCGAGCTAATGAGCCCACAATATGAAATATGTCCGCGTGGCGCCCTCGTAAGATATTTTCTTTTTAATCCCACTGTATAAACGATAACTTTTACTGTAGCAATAATACGGCTTCGAAATAGAAAAGTTCATGTAATTTTGTACTCTAATTGACAGTTATCTTTAAATGAATCCTTTGTTGAGTTCCGATAATTACGTTAAAGTAGAAGATAATGATCTCGCAGTTTTAAACAATAACGGTTTTTACGCCTATTTGAAAACACTTCTTTTTATACCTCTGCTAACCGCCCTTGAAAACCCCTTCAAATTTAGCGCTGTGCTCGGGTCGATCGAAATATTAAATAGCTTATAAGTAACAAACACAATTGATTTAAATTTCATCAGTACATGTTAAAATCGACCGGCAGAGTTTTTTAACCGTTCTCAGCATGCCGTTAAAAAAATACTTTCATTTTTTTTACAGTTTGAAAACGAATAGCTGGGAGTTGTCTAAACGCATGGACAAACCCTATTCTGACTAAAAGTCTGCCCTTACAAGTAATAATTTATACAACATTCGGGAATATCTAGCACACTGAACGCGAACATTTTAAATGCTAAAGACTCTTTGAAACATCCTATCTGCAACACACTCCAACATTCTAGAGTATTTAATCATCGCATTATCACCTTGAGTGAACTTCTTGAAGGTTGAAGTTTAAATTCAGTAAATTAGCGGAAGCCTTTAAAGGTCTGTGCGTAAGATTGAGTGAATTTCAGACTTTAAGTGTATGGGTCGTCAAAAAATATGATAGCTAAGCTGGATTACATTAAATCCCATTTAGAAACTTTACCATACTCTGGCTTCAGAATGCCAGGAGAAAGTTAACTCTGATCAGTTGAGCATTTAAAGAAGCTAAAACGATGCGTAATAGCTGACTGTAAGTTACAAGATACGTAATCTGTAAATTGAATCAAAAGACATAACTTTCAAATTAGGTTCTGGAATATAAATAATTTAATCCCCGGAAGTTAAATCCCTTTTTAGAACTTTTGCTATTGGGGGCTCGTGTTAAAGATTGTGAAAATCAGCTTTTTGATAGCTCTCTAGCTATTAAACGATCGAACAAAATCTAAAAAGACATCAAACAAATTAAAGAAATAATTTATAACGTAAACTGCATAATGATTTTTAGTGATCAGCACTACTGAACTCTAAGGACAAAATTATTAAGTTGTATAGATAAGCATTCTGTTAATTGATTTAAAGAAGTAACTCACGAATCTGGTTCCCCAAAATTAAAAATTTATACTACTAAAGTAGTCTATCTTTGACACTGGGAATTCCAAAATGATTTTAAAAAAACTTCAAGTCTTCAATATAACTTACACAAAGGCTCATGAGCCACCCAACAATCTAACAATTGAATCCAAAAGGACTTCGAGCAACTTTACCCAAAGAAATATCAGTTCTTTTTGCTTACCATTGGATGGGAAGATAACTGAGGAATTTTGACTGCACAGAGATTTTAAAACTGCGGTCTTTAATGGATAAGGTGTAAGTTGAATTAATACAGCTGAAAGCAATAAATCTTTCGAGAGATGTGGGTGGGAGCGCGGGTGGCAACGTATTCAATTAAATAATCATCTTCCTGCTTCCAACAATTTATCGATTTTTCTTATCCTTGTGAAGATAGACATGATGTTGATATGTTTTAGAAGCCAAAGATTCCTCTATTCACTTAGGAGCCAAAATGAGAACAAGCACGTTTACGATGAGTCGATGATGAGATTGAAAATGCCATGAACGGAAAGTCTGCAATGAACTAAAGCACTGGCCAAAAGCACTGCCCAAACTGTAACGCAAGTGGACGCAAGTAGTCGCAAGTTAATTAACTTGTGTACAGACGCGTTGGGTGGCCAAACGAACACGCATGTTCAGTCGCAAGTGTACGCAAATTTGCAAAAAAAGTCATTTAAAATGCTACGAGATTCAATTCAGTATTTTAAGTAAACTGCAAAAAATGCGTTGACTTGCGATGGGTGGCCAAACGGTAAAAAAATTTGCTTTTACTTAAGTGCAAATTTGATCTCGATCAAAGTGAACGCAAGTCAACGCAAGTGCACGCAGGTCCTGGCCAAACGAAGACGCAAGTGGACGCATGTTTTTAGCTTGCGTCTACTTGCGTTGCCGCTGACAATCGGCTTGATATCTGTAAGTCTCTCTATAAGTCGGACAGAAATAAGTCGTTTCTTGAAACCCGTTTTTTTTGTAATAGTACAGTCTGTGTTTCGTATCGAAAAAAAAAATGATCATATCACCACTTCTGCGTGGGCGCGGCGCAGAAGCCCAGCGGGAGCGGGGGGGGGGGGGGGGGGAGGCAGGGGGGGGGGCGGAGGCGAGGGGAGGGACGAAGGGAGGGGGCGGCGGGCGGGCGGGCGGGAGGCCCGGGCCGAGAGCGGGGGCCCGACGCGGAGGCCGGGGACGAGCGCCGCGGCGGAGCCCGCGGCCCGGGAGAGCGGGGGCAGCAGCAGTTATAAAATTATTTCGCTTAACACAAGGAAATGCGGAGGCGATTTGTATATCATTGTGCCTGCACTGTCTGTACATGTACAGTCCGTGGAGAGTAGAGTAGAGAGTAAGTGAGGCGAAAACAAAACCAAAGAAACCGGCCAACACAAAGGACACGGACAATCCAGTGAACCAACAAAACGAAGCAAAACATGTAGCGGCACGAAGAGCGGGAAAACGTGCGCGAGCAGTCACGATTGGGGACCGATACAAGCAAGAAAGTGGCGCGAGAGAAGCCAATCACTAAGCGAGTAACAAAACCAAAGCAAACGCAAACCGACACTCAAGTGAAAACCGCTCTATATACTGACCAATATGGACTTAGTAGTTGGCTGCTCAGTTAAATGGGTATTGAACCTCGTACCACGCAGTCTGCTTGTTTTATGTCTCATGTAACATTTTGTGCCTGTCAAAATTCAGTGGGGGGAACCAATGCCGTTAAATCTTTGTTGAAGGGCTTGAAGAATTTCCGTCAAAAACTGTCAACCCAGCATTCATAGCGCAAAGAGGCCTACGTTATGTTGCTTAACTTAGGTGGTAAAACTCGCAGGCATCAACCAGTTTTCTGAAACTGGATTTCGCCATCACTGAACTGTAACTTTTCCCGAACTGGTCTAGAAGCGCAATGCTTGCTGCCTAGAGTAACTGTGTATGCGCGCCTTGTTCGCCCGATTTAGCGGGTTATCTTAAAGCGATGACTGAGTTCGACAATGCTTACAACCTCAAAGCAATAAATGTAACAAATAAGCCCCGTGTAAAAGTATTTTCCAAACAAACAATTCTAAAAAACAGCTCATCCATCTTCCGCATGAAACAAACATGAGTAACATAATCGAACTTCGTAGTTGTTCAGTCAACTATTGATAAACTGGTTATTTGATTGGCTTCTCAGGTGCCATTTATTCACCACCCTGTAAGACAGTGTGATAACTCATGGACTTCTTCCGCTCACTCTCATCCGGGGGTACTTTTGTGGACTACACGGGGAGGCTTCGTCCGAAAGGGGTAGCTTTTTACAGCTGTAGATAAATAAACGCGTAGGTATTTTAAGAGATGGAGTATAGAAAATGGTAAGAAAAACTGTCGTTTTAGGTGTTAAAAAGGGCCTTACAAATACAGTAGAACCCCGGTAACTCGAACTCGGAAGCTCGAACAACCCCGCCAACTCGAACACACTTCCATTCCCTGATTGACTCACTTTCAGTCATTTGTACCGGAACCGACCGGAAACCGAAAACCCCACACTCGAACTAAATTTCTTCCCGATCCAATTTTGGTCAACCCCGAACCGAATCCCGGTTCTGCAACCACCACGGTTGCCCTATTAGAGCAACAAAACAGATCCGATTTGACGCCTTTTCCACTCTATCCACGATAGATCGTGTAGAGTCAACGAGATAAGTATTGACGACTGAACTAGTGCGTAAATCAGTAACTTCAATTATTACTTGGCATTAAATATTCAATCACCCCGATAACTCGAAACCCCGCTAACTCGAACGGCGTTTCCCTTCAGAGTTCGAGTTACCGGGGTTCTACTGTATCCCGAACAGACCTACCGAGCAGTCGATTCATCTAAGTATCTTAAGGGATTATTCAAGGGAAGAGATGCAATATCCCCTATGTGGATATGTGAAAGGGGTAGATAAAAGGGTTGCCTTTCCTGTCAGAAATGGTATATAAAAGGGTAGGGTTGGACATCCGTATAAAACAATTTTGTGTACCACCTTCCCCTCCATCCCCTCCCTCCCCGCATAAAACATTTTTGAGTACCACCTCTCTCCAGATTCTCGTAAACAGAGAGACAAGTTTCATGGAAAATACCACTACCTATTGTAACATTTAACGAAAAACCGTTGCGATCAGGAGGTTTCTGAATCGGTTGCAGAAAAGAGGAAAAATAAGTTATACCTTTTGTAATCAGTTGCAGAAACCCTTTATCGCAACAGTTTTGTCAGCTGCGGCTATACAACACAATGTTATGAATTCATATCAATTCAGTAGTATAACAGATTTCACTGAGTTATATACCTTATTGTTACTTGTTTTTGCGGGACTTAATTTTCGCGATTTGCAAAAAATTGCGAAATTAGAGCCCCGCGAAAATTTATTTTAAACGTTTTTTATTTTATTGTTTATGTTAATGACCTATTTTTGGCCAAATCGCGAAAATTAAGTCCGCGAAATATGCCCGTTCGATTTTCGCGAAATTAAGTTCCCGCGAAGATAAGTAACAATAAGATACTGTAAAAAATAGTTTCACTAGCTCGCTCTTTGTACTTTTATAGTTGGCAGTGATCGATTGGAACATTAAGCCTGCAGTGTAGTCAATTAGAGAAGAACCAATCATGTTCAGATTTGTAAAACTTCTACTAAAATGGCTTACAGCTGTGATATATCGTTTCATCTTTGATCAATACGTGACCAGTAAATATCAAATGTTTGTCCTTTGTTTGCAAAGAAAGTATGAATAGTACGAAGGGATAAGTAAATGATAGCTAGCGATAGTAATCTTACAACAGCTAAAGTTTCATCCTATATCTCATTGAAACAAATACTTTTTGTTTTGTGCGCTAATTTTTGAAGTAGAAAACGTATATTAGATAATGCTTGGTTTGGACGATTACGTTAGGTAAAGATGTGTGATATTTTATATTCTAATACTTAAACTATACCGTGAAGACAAGAGATTTTAGAGGAATTGTGAAGCATGTTAATTTCTAAATTTCATAATCCCTTATCGTTTGTTTTGCTATAATCGTTCCGGTATCTTCCAGATATCGATACGCATGAAAAGAAAACAAACAATAGCTAAACAATAATGTATCCCCTGCAAACAAGTTACTTGTAGTTCGCATCAGTTCTAGCGATTATCTCTTCTCGGAAAATAAAAGATTTTTTTAAAAGCAACAATTACCTTTCATCGTATCACACAAAAAACCGACAATTCAGCCTTGATAATTATATGCAAACGATTTCTTGCAAGGTATGAATTCTAACGGTTAAAATGTTACGACTCAAACAATTACTAGGCGTAATAAAATAAAGAGCGCGAGCATTGTTTATCGAATTTGAACTTCTTTTTTTTCGAAATGATATTGGCCCTCGCTACATAAACTGCATATCCCTCAAGCTATCATGAAAAATAAAGCTTACTTACATTTAGCTGGACTGCAAAACACGATATCCGGCTTGAAAAACGGGAAACCCACGCAATGAGAACGGATAACACTATTGTGTTTGTGTCGCATTCAAAGAGTGAAAAGATTTAATTAGTAAAGCGTTGTCATTGTTTTTAGAACCCTGTGCTCATAATAAATTCTACACGCGCGACTCTCAGTGGTTAGAAAAATCGTTTGTGTACGAGACTCTCTCGCCAAAACTTCACACTACGTGTTAAGACTGATTTACTTTCAGAATAATTCCTTTCTTCTGCGTCTGGTGCGAAAATGAAGGGCAAAATTCGAAAGAGCAAAATGAAAGTTCATGTCAAGGCTTAGTCATAAATCGTAGTTTGGATGTTGAAGCCGGTACAAGATAAAAAGCATAGTTCTTCGCTAAATATAATAGTTTTAATTATATATGTCCCAGAAAATGAAACCCAAAAATAAAATGCCATTTTTAAAGGCTTTCTAAAGCACGAGTCAAGTTACATCACATTTTAATAACAATAGTGTAAAAATATCATTTCAAAATAAAAAATAAGTGTTTCTAACTTGTATATTACTCTAGACCTGTAGGTAGTTAGCTGTTATGTTTGAAAGCTCACAACGTTTTGAGTTAATAAGCTTCACAAAAACGCTTATTAACTTAAAGGCCGCCTGCATTTACAGACATTTAAAACAGGAAGAACTCTTTCTGAAGAACTGTGAACGACATTTTCTTCAGCAAAAATAAAATAAAAAGAAAGCAGCCAAACTAATATCGGAGTATAAATAAAGAGTATTTTTAATTCGCCACATTTTTTTGTCGTGAGCACTTTTCGCTCTGTTTAAATTACTATTTTGCATGCGTTTTAAAGCAAAGCGTTCACGGAGGGTTATAATTCAGTTTTTTACCACCCGTGTCGCGTCACCTGCGCCTATGGGAGATAATTACAATTTGCATTATTCCTTTGTTGAAGAGGAAACACTTTTTTCTGTCATCAGTTTACAAATATTTAAGCCAAGAAACGTTTCTTGATGTGTTGAAAAAAAAAACAAGTGTTAGGCACATAGCTGAGATAACAAGCAGAGAAAAAGATTTAGTAACCTAAACTATTGTTGAAAGCCATGTGCACAAATAAAAGGGAAGAAAATTGAGCGCAACGCATGATCTTTGAAACAAAAGCTTATTTTAGAATCTTTGTAAGTTACAGTCAGGATAAGTGAATAAAAAATATAAAACCTAAAAAGACGACTAGCGTAAATATCACAAGAAAATTAATATTATAAATAATCATATAATTTTGACTGTTTGCGTGGTCAACGAATAACATTCACCTGGACTAAAAACGCTGCATACATAAAGTAGAGCTTGGTTTTGCCGACACAAGAGGACAAATTATCAACTCAAAAGAATTTTTAACAATTTAGTCAGGTCTAATTTTCGAGTTAGCAATCATTTTCAATTTGTAGTTCTTTTCATTTTTGCGCCAGTTACTTTTAAGCGTGCCATAAGCGTGCTACGGGCGTGGCACAAAAGTCAATGCAATTTACAACTTGAGAGCACATTGCTGAGTCCAATAGCAGCAGTGTCCCGAAGAGGGGATTGGGGGCGACCATGGTGTGAGGACGTTTATCAAACCACAGGCGTCCCAAACTCACGATTCGAGAAATCGATCGAATATTTAAATGGTTAGTGTAAGCGGCTAAATAAAGCGTATGAATGATTAATGGAAGCGTATCGAGTGGGACGTGACTACTAGAAGAACGCAGTGTTCTGTTACAATTTAGGTCGTTGGGAATTTGAGCGCTCTATAAGACTTTGTATGGAGTAAAAATAACGTGAAATAAAAGCGCTCGACGAAATAATATTTACCTCAGTCTTTCCAATAAAATTTTCTCACCTTTTGGTTTCTGTTGTCCTTTTGGGGTATTTCATCTTTTTGGACGGTTTTGAGGTTTTTGTCGTGCCTTTCATAAGACAAAGACTTCGTCTTATGAAGAAAGAGCCTGAGATAAAAAAGGCGAGGGCCCAGCCTTCACATTAATAAACGAGAGTATGCCAATTTGGTTGGATGAGTTTAACACACAGTTACCGATGAAATGCTTTTGTGGGACTTAATTAAATATAGAATACCTTATTGTTACTTATTTTCGCGGGCACTTAATTTCGCGAAAATGGAACAGGAATATTTCGCGAGTCTTAATTTTCGCGATTTGGCCAAAAATACGTAATTAGCATAAAAAATACAATAGAAATCGGTTGGAATTAATTTTCGCGGGTCTTTAATTTCGCGATTTTTTGAAAATCGCGAAAATCGCGAAAATTAAGTCCCGCGAAAATAAGTAACAAAAAGGTATACGATAGGTCTCGATGGAATACGGCAAAGAAAAGGCGCATAAAAAAGGGAAAAGGTAACTGACATTGAGGCTTCTTTGAACGCCTGTAAAGAAAACTGTGCACAGAAGCGAGCTATCGTAACACTTATTGAAATGAAAGATAAAGACAGAAGGGATAAATGAAATTGGAGGCCAATACTGTCCATGAATGTTGAGGTGAAAATTAGCTCAAAAGCCGTAGCAAAGCCTAGAGGCTGTTCTCCTAACATCATACACCATAAGCAAAGTGCAATGTCAAAGACTATCTTTGATGCTTTTAGATCTATTGGCGACGTTTTGGATTACACTAAAAATATCAAATTCAAGAAAGACTAATAGCAAGTGATTTTAAAAAAGCGTTTGACTCTGTAAGTAGGGATCTCTTGTATTGCACCCTTTCTACTTTTCGTTTGGGACCTTCGTTTATTCAATGGCTTAAGACTTTTTATAAAAAAATATACGGCATAGTCTGATGATTGCTTCGTGCGTGAAACTCTGAGCAACTGTCTGTACAGTTCCTACCTTCAATTATAGTATAAAAAATATATCAAGTTGCGTGATGAATAATGGTTTTATTACTGCTCCTTTGAAATTCAGCGAGGTGTAAGGCAAGAAGACCCACTTTCTTTCCTCCTGTTTGTTTATCATTGTCTTAGAGATTTTAAATATAGGTAAACAGAGTAACAAAAACATCCAGGGAATCATGATAGACGGATACAAATAAAACTGCAGATTTTTGCAGATGATCTAACGGCTTTTCTCTTGAACGATGTTTTTTATATTAAGATTCAGTTCTTAAGCTTTTAGAAATGTTTGGAGAGTGCTGTTAACTTTAAAGTTAATGTTAAAACATTAATCTTGACAAATCAGAAATTATGTTACTTGGAAACTCTGGACATTTATCCCTCTACCATAACCTTTTTAAGGGTATAAAGATCAAAAAAAGCTCTCAAAATCCTTGGAATCTACTTCAAATGTGACAATCGAACTAAACGAAAGTTAAGTTTTGATGAATTGATCGACTCTATCAAGAAAAGGTTAAAACGTTTATTATTCCAGTATTCCTATACCGCCAATTATGATTTGTTTAGATAAAAAATTTGTTCATGAAGCTAATCATAAAATCATTTTTGACTTTTCTTTTTTAAAGGAAAAGACAAAGTCAAACGTCTTGCTCTTGTGCAAACAACGTGGCAGGTGGTGATTTTTTAAAAATTGTCCTGTGAAACAATAAAGCTTTATCTATTTAAAGTTTTAATTTAAAATACGAACCAGGTAAAGCCGATCTTCTGTACTTGTAATTAGACTTGCTCCAAGTCGCTTGTTTCGTGTCGATGCGTGACCGCGCGGAATTCATTTTTTAATCGAAGAATGGCTCGGAACGTTCCGCCACGATCCCCCACCATTTTGTTTTTCATGCCCCCCGCGTGCCCTCCGTTTCCGTATTCAGCGGTCTCCTGCGAATGCAAGTCTAACTTGTAATGTGCGTGTGTATGTAAAGAGAAGTGCGTATTGAAAGATGTAAGAAACTATTAATATTAAATAAAAATATAAGAATACAGAAAAACATAGTGTCCGGAAAAATTTGGAATTACCCCCAACGTCAAAAACTTGTCTAAATATACTTTTAGCATGAAAAATGATTGGGGCTATTTGTATTCTGTCTGAAACACAATTTAAGCTTTCATCATTTTTTTTTTCACTGCGAAATTCGTCTCCGAGCGGCCAGCTAAGGGAACAGGCGAGACCGAGACACGGAAACGTCGTTCCGCTTTCGCGTGACCTGCTCGCACAGTCTCCGTGGCATTTTCCTCGACCCTTTGTTGAGTGACAGAAGTGTCACGAACAGGGCTTTTTTCCATAAACACGCGTTCGAAACGAGAAATTGGTCCAGTTTTCTTCACCCGACTTTATCGTCGGCCATGAGGCAAACTTTGCGAAAGCTAACTATGTTTTAACATTTTAGCCCACGATGTCGATTCCGAAAGTACATTGTTTTGATCACATTTGGAGAGGTTTTGCAATAAAGATATGTCGCAAGGTCAAAATCACTTCGAAATGAAGTGGTCGAAGTGTGTTCTATTCTTCCGACTTCGCTTAACTATTGAGCTGAAAAACTGAAGTTTTTAATTTTGTCAACTCTCATCTATTGATCTCAAATTTAACATCTAAAACGGGTTTTGAGAAACTATCCCATGAGAGAGTCGCATACCTTTCTGATATCAGTTGAGCTGGCAGAAAAGCTTGAGATCGATGATTTTTTTTGCCTTTAATTTAACACTAATATAAACATATTACACATTTTAAATGAATTAAAAAAACATTGAAAACCTTGCGTGGTTGACCTTCTGGCTGTATTTGAACTACATAACTGTTGTTTACTTAAGGGCCACACTAGAGAAGATTGACTACAAAGGAATCTCGAAACCACGCTAGAAATAAGAAAACAATCCCGGAAAAAACACATCACCGGCTAGCGCAGTTCATACTGTGAAGACCAGACATCGACAAAATCGACCGAATTCCATTTCAGTATTATGTCTTAAGACCCTTCTCAGGGATACTGTATCATTAGCCTGCGGTTTCGAAGTTTTCAGCTGCGAAATATAAGCGGATTGCTTCCATTGTAGTGGGCCCTTTAGTTGCGCAACGACGCAACTCACGAGAACGCGCTCATAAAGCACTAAATAGAAATCTGCAAACAAGATTCGTCTATGACGTGATACAGTTTTTTTTTACAAGATTAACAAAAGACCAATTCTAAATAACACGGAAACAAATGGACCGCAAGCTTTCAGAAACCTATGATGGGATTTGAAGCGGAATTAAATCGTAACTTACGCCCGGGAACTCATTGTAGTGTGTTGTTAACAAGGTCGTCCTAAATTAAACATATGAAATTATATCACCTTTTCGCCATCGGTTACTGGTTTTGTCGCTGTTCCATCCTCTTTCAAATCCCTCGGGGTATCCATGTAGGTTGCTTGATTTACGCCTTTCCAGATGAAAATCGACAAGATTAGTCGTTCCGAGCTGCTATACGCATTTCACAATGTTTTGTAATCAACCTCGCAGGTCAAACATTAACTTATTGCTGTAATAATCCACACGGAGCTTTTTGATGATTGAAGACTGTTTAAAGGAAACAAGGGATGGCGTGAAAATAAATGCATAACAAAGCAGCCGGAATATTTAATTCATGAAGGAGTGTTATCCTAAACTTTGTTGTTGACATTAGACAATAAGTGACTTGCCGAAAAATAAACACAATTAGAAGAAGCAAACTTTCTTCATATCTATGATTCTGACTTATATCCTCAAGAAATATGACCTAACTTACGGGATGGAGATGGGTTGGGGGGGGGGGGGGGGTGCACTTAATCTTTATATCCATGTGACTGCCTAAGAGGAAGTTTCGTTCAGCAACCGGCCGGGATTCTGACTACAAATTGAGAGCATAAAAAATGACAAGGACGGCAAATGAGCAAGATCTATTTCAGAACAGTAACATTCGCGCGGCGTCTGACCAGTTAAGGCTTCGTATGCATTTATGTATAATATTAACCACCCACCCACCCTGCTTTTGCGAATCACCCCCCTAATCCGTCTAAGTTAGGACCACCAACAGGTTTCTGCTCCAGCTATTGTGAAACTTACACTGTTTTGCGTCAAATCTAACCTAGAGCAGTAACAGATAGCCCCAATTTTTGGGTTGAATTTCGTGTCAAAAAAATAGGTCCGTTTTGCGTGCTTGTCAGGGGTTTGTTTCCACCAACTCAGTTCAAAGGGGAAACAACCGACCCAACAAATTAATTGAAATTATAGAGGCTTTGACAGGACATGATTTGAGCAGCCAAGCGTGTTTATGTACTGATCTGTACTAATGACATCTATCGCGTGAATGAACCGGCCCTGTTGTGGTTGTGACCAATCAAAATGTTGAGAGCATTTTTTAATCACTTACAGTCTAAGCTCTCGTAAGCGGACACCCTCGGGACGCGAAAAAAGGGTCCGTAACTGGAGCTGCATGGCCGCTTACAAACTTACAAGAATGGTTCTCGTAAGCGGCCACTAGAGCTGTAGAGGATAAGTGGTCGCTTACGAGAGCTTGCCCAGCTAACAATAACCGGACGGACGTGGATAACTTGACGCTGAAATATGGTACTGTAAAATCATTGTGGCGAACGGCGACATCAAGTTCATTGATAAAAAAAGGATGCAGAGGTTGCAGGATTTTCTTTGGGGTGTCCGCTTACGGGAGCTTAAAAACAAGGAAAAAGTAACAATTCGTAATCTCTGAAAGTGTCCGTGACCACTTACGAGAATGTAAAAATACAGAGTTTGTATGGGAGTTAAACGGGTTTTCAAACAAGGCGGCCGTAAGTGGAGCTGTCCGCTTACGAGAGTGTATAGCGGGCTAGATCGCGGTTTTTAGGGGAGTACCCTTCAGGCCTCCTCGATACTGAATGGCCCCCGGGGGGGGGGGGAGACTTAATGCCTTCCAATCGCTTCCATGACAAAAAGCAGCGCATTTCCATCAGTTATAAATGTCCCTATTGCTTATATATCCCAGCTAGAGCGAAATGGTAAGCATAGAGTAATTAGCCTGCGAACAGGCTTTCCGGAGATTTCCAAAGAGCGCTTGGACGGCGCTTGGACGCCCCGCCGGCCGAGCGCTCTCCAGAAAGCCTGTTCGCAGGCTATAGAGTAATCATCGTTTTTAAAAAAAATTGGTTTTCGCGTAGCTAAGAGTTGACTTTATATCACTGCAATTTATTTATTTATTTGAATATTTCCTTTTTATAATCATGAATACCAACTGAAGATAAAAAAAAAAGATAAATACATTAAAAGCTAATTTGGATGTTTGATTCTCAGAACTAAAATCATTCACCTGGGTGACTCAAGAGCAAGAAATAAATAAACGGAGTTTTTTCTTCGTGGCAACGTAAACTACTCAAAACCTTTTCCGACATGTCGACCATTATTAAGCTATTTTAAGTTCCAATTATCGCAAAAGGGCCACAATCCTCAAATTTCATAAGTAAATTCATTCATCTAATGGCTTATATGTTTGCAATTCATGAATGGCGCAGTAAATTTCTTTATTGAAAGTAATTTGACCTAGAACTCCCAGAAATTTCCAAACAAACTCTGTATCATGCTTTATCGTGCATCGCTGCCTTATTGTCAAGAAAGGTCTATTCAAACCACAGCGTATTTTAAGAGTTTGTATGAATTTAAAATAAAGCGTACTATATAAGCTTATGAACGTTTGTATGGATTTGAAAATAAGTTGACAAAAAATCGCGCGGCTGGCCGTTCCAAAGCACTAGAATCGGACTGGAAAGACAAAATAAGGACACCGGGTAATTAAACTTGACTGTCAAGCTTTATTGTGTATGGTACAGCTTTATTGTAGCTTTTCAAAGGAAAAATGACATAAAATTCTTATTCTCAGCGAATTTTGAAATCCATACAAACGCTCATAAATCTATACAAACTTGTACGGCTTTGGCTGTGTTCGAACCAGCCGCTCGGTGAGCTTCCGTGCAGTGCATTTATCAGTGAAAAGTTTAAAATAGAATACTACTGATTGGATATAAAAAGGGCTATACAACTATCTCACCTTTACGGCATTCACCGACGTGTCGGGGCCGAAGAATTGTGGTCGATCTGTGGGGTGGTTTCTAGTGTACTGGCGAAATAAACTGACCACGCGGGATGTTGGGAGAACACGAGAAATTACGAGCCGTTTAATAGGCGAGTGATTTACAAGCTTTTCAAGTGTTCTCCAAACATCTCAAGTGGTTTTATTATGCCAGTAAACCACCAGAAAATGCGGTTTATTGCTTTTTTGAAATGTAACTACGGAAAACGTTTGTCGAAGAAATAAAAATCTTGTTTAAATTTCGAGATCAGCTTGCTAATTCTCATCACATTCATTGAATGACTCGGTCAGCCAATCAAAGCGGCTAATCAAATGAGACAAAGGTTCAGCCTCCAAGCTCAGAAAGTTTGCAAGTTTCAGCAAGTTTACAAAGTTCACAGTGACAGAGTGTAGAAGTTTGGAATAATGGTTTATAGTTCAGAAATTCTGCTTTCGAAATTTATTCCGAATTTACCTACTTAGGTTGAAGACCATAAAGCTTGTATTTCTTCGTCGGGTTTTCGTCGGTTACCTAGTAAGTGGCTTTTGCCAAATAACAGACTTTACAGAAAGCATTGACATCTCTTTAAACTTAAACTCAAATCAATTCAAGAGGGTACAAGGACTCAGCGCTAAGTTTCTGCCATCAAAAATGTTCAGGTAAGGGAGCGGTCATTAATTACTGGGGGAGGGGACCGGCAATTTTGTGGGGAGGGCTAAGATTTTTTGGGCTCCCATTTTGGGAGGGCAAAATGGTTTTGGAGCCACGATTAGAGGAGGGTCACAAATTTTGGGGCGCCTGTTTCAACGAATAAATTTTTAATCCTTCTTCAATCCACCATCTATCTTCTTCTTGGTAAAGTATCTAAACAGCAGTAATGTACCTTAACTTATTAAGAAAATCTTTATATCTTGAACGTGGCTCGTGGAGATATCCGGAGTGAACGACATGCTTCAAATTAAATATGGCTAGAATGGTTGACTTTCAAAGTGCAATTTCTGTAATAAGACTCTGGAACAACTTTTTAACAATTCATGTTTCAAGTTCACTGCGAGGCTTATTTTACTAGTAAGCTAGCATAAACCTAAAACCATTTTTTTTCGGGGGAGCAAGCCCCCGGATCCTCCTAATCTTGCTTGTGTTAAAGATCAACATCTCTTTGGTCCAGGCTTCTCAAGTCTCATGCATTGATCGTGAGCGTGAGACTCACGCAATCTCACATGACTCAAACGATTATTTCTTACATGAATTCTTTTTGATTCAAACAACTCATTTTGATCATATCTATTCCTATTATGATCGATCATGACATGATAGAGCAGTTTTCAATTGAGTATCGTAAAACCAAAACCAAAGTAATTACTCTGGCCAATCACAAAAGACACAGACAATACAGTGAACCAATCAAAACTCGAAGCAAATACATGTAGCCAGCACGAAGCGCGGGAAAACGTGCGCGAGCGAGTCACGATTGGTTTTGGTTTTAGTTCTGATTGGCTGAGAAAGTGGCGCGAGATTTTTAAGCCAATCACTAAGCGTAGCAATGCAACGCTGCACGTTGCTGAGTCTCGCGCATGGTTTGATGAATACAACTACCGTGATTCCCTGCAGGCGCGCGCTATAGAGGGAATCAGGTATTAACTTTCGACACTCAAGTGAAAACCGCTCTATTAACAATTAATAATTGTCCCAAAAACACAGATCTCGCTATTTCTTTTGTTTTACCTGCTTTTAATAGTTCGAACGGATGAAAACGTTAAAGCAGGACTCTAAATAACTTTTCTGAAAGCGCCATAATATTACTGCTCAAAATCCAGAAAAGTCATCTTTAAGAGGATAAATTATCAAACCTTTACTAGCGGAGCAACTCCCCTCTAAATGATGGCCGGCCCTTAAGCGCGTGAGGACAGAGAGAAAGGTAGTAAAGCTCTGCTTGTAACAGTTTAGCGTACATGCGTACGACCCGGCGAACCGACCGCTGAGCAAACTAAACTGAACCGACTTATCACACAATATCTGGATTTAGGCTTTTGATTCCTGGCAGCTATTGTCAGCTGGTTTGTACTGAATTGCTAAATACAGGTGTTTGGTAAGTATACAGGAAGTCGTTATACAGGAAAAGTTAAAACGCAAGCTGGAGAGACATGCTCTAGAACGTGCGTTTGTTAGTTGTTCCCAAAAATAAATTTCCCTTACAAAAATATACTAAGCGTAAATGCGACTAAATATAGAACTTTTAAAATATTGACTTTGGTACGTAACCCTAACAAATAGCGATTGATGGAGCGTGGGTATAATTCCAAATTTAACCTTAAATTTTGCGAGATCTTCACTTTTGGTGATCTTAGAGGTAAATAAGAATTTTTTTTTTTTTTTTTTTTTTAAGACGCTAATTGACAACATAGAATATCAATATATTGAAATGAATGTGTACTTAGGGACGGACCATTATTTTCTTGGAGGGGGGGGGGGTGAAAAATTTTCCTCTCCAAACTTTTTTTTTTAGTTTATGCACCTCTGCAAACATATTTTTTCCGAAATTCTTACTATTTTTTGTTATACATATCGTGTTTGCAAACAATTTATTTTGTCTTTCCAGGCCCTGCAAACAATTTTTTTCAATATTTTTCATCCCCCCCCCCCCCTCCAAAAAAATAATGGTCCGTCCCTTATCACAAAGCATTTTTGCAACTTAAAAAATCGCGAAAAGGTGTAACCACGAACTAAAGAAATTAAATGTTTATTAAACTGGCAGAAAAAACTACGTGTCGCAAAATATAGTCCTTCTAGAATCGCAATATTAAGCCGTCCCATTTTCTTTTTGTAAACCAAGCTACGAGCAGTCACCCTCGGCTCTTTTTCAGCTCAGACCATACGTGCCCTTGTGAGCAAATCGACGGCAACGACTGTAAAAAGGTAAAACAAGAAAGGAGGGTCGTCGATTATCCCTGCTATCCTCTCGATTTTTCTGTTTCTTCGCTTTCTTTCGTGTCATAGAGAAATTAGGAGAAGAACTGCCTGGGCCAATAAACATGTTCAGCTTGGAATTACAAATAAAAGGGTTATATAGTATTTAAAATTTTAACGCAGCCCAGTTCAAAAATGTCCATTTATATAACGAACGTGCTTTTATACCAACAAAATATATTTGGGAATCAACCATGAATTTAAAAAGAATTATATTAAAATTTATACCGTATGTTCACTGTTTGATATGGACATAACAGATGTCCAATCCAACACCAGGTTCAAAGTCCCCTAACACAGAACGACAAGTTTGCAAAGGAAGGCGTTACTGTAAATTTGACTTAATTCTTATACAATAAAACCCCGCATATAAGAACTTGGATTTTTCAATTTAGAATGAACACGTTCTTATATAAATGGTAGTTAAACAGGTTCTTATATTTTTATACGAATTTCATTTAAATATATTATCATCATAAATATCATATATTTAAATATTATCAGATGATGATCTTAATTCACCAGTTTCTACCTATCCACTGGTAAGAACCTTACTTAAAATTTTAGCCTTAATAGGTTCTTATGTGGAGGGGCGGGCTTAAAATGAAAATTTGTAGCCTAATAACAGGTTCTTTAAACCAAGGTTCTTATAAGCGGGGTTTTACTGTATATGCAATTGCGACAAAAAAACGTCGCTTGTTGCCAATAAACTTTCCTGAACAAGATGGGCACATGAACGTGCCGAGCGTTGACTGAAATTAATTCATATGCTAATAATAAAATACATAAATAGCCCGCTCTAAAACTTCCTCTCAATTAAGATCAGCAGCTGCAAGGTGTTAAACTTTCAGTCTGTGTGGAAAATTCGTGTTGGTGCGACGTAACGCTACAAGATGCGCTTATAGGATAATACATACAGGATTTGCCACATTTCAGGTAATTTAAATGTACGTACTTTTTAAAATATAAAAACAAGACTTCACCAGGGAACTAAAAATCAAGAAACTTTTCAAACTTCTTCATTCTTCTTATATACTGCACACAAAATAGTGCACAGTAGCTACACTGGAACGAAACTTGCCGACCTACAAACACATATACGGAAATTCATAGAGGCACTGTTCCTTTGCGAAAAAGCACCTTCAATTTGCAAAACAAAATTGAATGTTCCCTTAACACCCAGAATTTGCTCGCCATGGCAAATCTAAAGCCAGAAAGAAATGCTACACCTCAAGACAAACGCAAGTTTTTCAATCAACATTCTGTTAATTCTTGAATGTTGACAGTGTTTATTAAGCTTAGTAAAATTAAAGGTATTTTTCTCAAAGCGGTCTAAGGTATAACGTAAAACAAATTTTTTTAGAAAAAATAAATAAATAAAGGGAGGGAAGTTTATTTCTCTCGCGAGATAATAAAGATAAAAGCTGGCCACTACGTTCATTTCGAATAATTAAAATTTTAGTATTTTGGGCAAATTTTGTCACCTTTAATAAGCATTCTCTGAATTTATCCACCTGTTTAATGCCACATTTTCTCGATTAATCGCCCCTGGCATTGTTTATTTGACCCCTGCAGTTCATTCGAGCCGGTGTTTATCATGGAACGGTTATTATTTATTCCTTTATATTATACCTGAAGCTTATTATACCCTTCATAAATGCTTGATGTATAATTAGCTTTCAGCGGCAGAACTTGCCTTCTATAACAACGTTTGACTAATTAACAAAAGAAACCGCATCGAGAAGTCAGCGCAAAGATAAAGAACACTAAACAGCTTGTGTACTCATATCTACTTTAATATACATAGAATACTTTAACACTTGTCAGAGCGCTTAAGTAAAGGGTCTATTGCAGAGAGGATGGGTTTCACTAGTATTAAAAAAAGCTCAAGGTTGAATCGTCTAAAAATAATAATAAATAGAAAAATACTACTGACACGCGACAGAAAAGATGCTCATGGGAAGAAAATAGCGCTGCATATGAACGTGGACGTTAATAGTCTTCTTTAGAAGAGATTAAGTGCCGCAAAGTGCCGCTTTATTGTCTATCAGCTACGGATGGCATCATGTTCGTTATAACAATGTTCAAAGCAACTTGTTTTAATACAGCAGAGTCGAGTGCGAGGCGTAATACACGCTAGAAACTTGCAATATATTTTCTACAGAAGGCGATGCAAATCAACCGTTCGCGTTTTTCATGGCAGTCGTGTTACACTCTGAAGCACAGAACAGTAGGACATCTACAAACAAAGCTTGGTTTCCGTGTCGCTGCAAGAGTCGATTCCACGAGTCAGTCATTCCTTCTGTATGTTCTTGATATTTTGAGTCCTAGAAAGCGTACCGTGTTCTTAAGTCTTCCAACTTCTTGGACACCTGTTCAAGCAAAACGGAGCAGTTATTAGGGTTGCCTGAATTTCAGACATCTTCCTCTGTTCGCGAGCGCACGACAGGGGGGAAACGTCTGAAATTCATGCTATTATTAGGGCAGTAATGTTTAATAAAATGAACCATAGACTGCTGCCTTAGAAGGAAACAATCGGCTTCTTTCGCAGGAAAAAGATACCTGCAAATCCCTACTCCATTTAAGATCCTGTTTTAATAAACATAATTTTGACTTCACCTCGGCTGGTGTGCGATCAAGTTCTTCAGCAATGCTGCGTCGCTTGGAAGAATCCAATGAGTTAAAATATTCACACAGATCACCATCAATCACGCTCTGGAATACAAAAAGAACAGAAAGCACTCATATCAGTTTTACTCAATAAAGAAACATCGCTTTACATGTCCCGCTGAACTTGATGCCGAGGAATCACAAAGTAAACTGAAACTGATCACAATAAACAAACCAATTTCTAGCCTGTTTCTATACTTTCAGATCGCAAGAAAAAGAAAAAAACAGTGATACGCGGAAAAATTGGAATCGAAAAAAGGTAGAAGGCTGTTTCATTATAAGCTTGGAAGGTAAAAAAAAAATTGCGGTTGGTCGAAAGAAAAAAAGATCGTTAGGAATTAAGACTGTTATAACACGTGCAAAAAACAGTGAAATATTAGCAATCAAGAGTCTCTTGTAGAGATGTAATCCATAATAGTTTAGGTTTTGCCTTTTCGCTAAATGACGGCCGTCTCGGAAAATTATAGATGAAAATTCTACAATTGGAACGGGAACGGACGGGCAGTCCCTTTGTTTTTTCTTGACATTTGCTTCACCTCCACTCCACTCCGCCACCACCCACCTCCTACTCCCATATTATAAAACAACGATTTTCCATGATACTAGAGTCAAACTAGCAGTGAAGTCGTATAATGCCGG
Source organism: Oculina patagonica (assembly GCF_052425735.1). Lineage (NCBI taxonomy): Eukaryota > Metazoa > Cnidaria > Anthozoa > Scleractinia > Oculinidae > Oculina > Oculina patagonica. The sequence goes on from NC_135761.1 coordinate 26,038,251, forward strand.
GTATAATGTTTTGAACTAATCTAATACTTTTGGACCACAACACAACAGAAGCCTACCTTGACTGGCATGTAGTAAGATCTGTAAGACAAGTGATCTCTGCCACAAAGTGACGGTTGTTCTGCGCGCAAATGCATCTCCAGGTGCTGGAAAAAGTCAATGTCCTGAAAAAAAAAGAAGAAGAAGAAGAAGCGATAGTCAAACAAAATTTCGAATACTATGCAATAATTAACCCAAGTCATAAGAATCGTCCACGTAGTCATTTTACCTTAAAATCTTATTCGGCTGTAGAGAGCTACATTAATCGTTACAATTTTCTAGGATGCTGGTGTAGTGAAATCCTAGCCCCTTTTCGAATCTAACGGTCACATTGTAAGCAAAAAAAAAAAACAGACTGCTGAATGAATTTCTATTGTGCCGCCGTTGAGGTTTTCAAAGATAGGCAACTTTTTCCTTATCTTCCACCCTCTTAACCAATTTGGCAACACCACTTATCCAAAATGTTATGTTTGATGGAATATATTCTCCCAAGTTTCTACGCTAAAGTTGGACGCCTTCAGAAGCCTTTTTAGGACATCCTTTTCGCAAAACTTGGATTTCAGGGTGGCTTTTCTTGGTTTTCATGTTACGTCATAAAATTCTAAATCAAAATTCACTAGGCCTGCTAAATTTTCTTGTCATTAGGCGAAAGATAAACTAAAAATATATATTTTTGCATATTTCCAGATCGATAGTGTCATTCGTTTTTAAAACAGAGCATTTTGAATATTTGAGTTCTCCGTCGTATGTGACATCAAGCGAGTGCCGACAAAGCTTTTTTTGAAAAAGGCCCCCCATGTGAGATGAACATCAATAATAAGTGTGTTTATGTGAAAGTGTACAGCTCAAGCCAAGGATCGCCGCTGGAACAGTAGCAGAGCCGACTCACGGGGTGCCTCGGTAGGACACAGTTATGCGCCAATAAGCAATTTGGGAAAGGTCGAAAAACTCGCGAACGGTACCGCCGAAATTTTTCTTTCCATATTTTAATTATAGCTTCTAGTTAAATGGTTTCGAATTTATTTTTTGATTGCGTGACAGTGAAAACCAGCTATTTGGAAGCCGGTAATTGGTCATAAGCACTCTGTGGCAGGCTTTTAGCCAGGTGGGAGTCCAGGAGTCCTGTGGACGGCCACTTATCACAGAAATTTAATATGAATTACTGTATACAGAGGTTTTTTTCCAGAAAATTTGGAAGTTTTTAGACACCTTTGCACTCATAACTGCAGAAAAACACCTTGCATGCTCCTCAGGTCCCTCCTATGGGGACAAAGTCAAGCTTTATAAAAATTTTGGACTCCCACTTTTTATATCCTGGCTAAAAGCCTACTCTATGGCTAAGTCCATCGCAAATATTAGGTGACTAATGCTTCTGTACTGGGAATTAAAGTTCTTGTTGAAACCAAAATCTCGGTCTTAAAAGACTTGATATTTATGATGTGACGTGAGTGTCTCGTCTAAAGGCTGAGGTATCTTACAATACTGGCCAATACATGATGCCAAATCGTCAAAATTGCCTTTGAAGAAACATAAAGTACAGGGACCTCGATATGTTTCGCTTTTCTTTTTTTTTGGGGGGGGGGGTGGGACGGAAAAAAAATCAACTATAGGAAACCTAAAAGTGACCTAAAACAATCGGGAACGTTTGAAACAGAAGAACGAGTAACTTGGATAAGTAAGCTCTAATTCCGATAGAATTTACTAGAGATTCCACTGTATTAGGTTGGATATTAACCAGGAAGCATTACGAGATTCCTACCTCTCTTGATGTAAACGGCACCAGCATGCCGATGCCTCCTGACAGGGTGGTGAAGACTAAAGACTCTGATCCGCCAGGAATGAGAGTAGCTTTCTGCAGGGACAGAACTGTTTCACCCACGTGGTAGTTACACAGCGTCTCCACCTGTTGAGGAGAAAATGGCATCACTCAAAAAAAAAACATTGAGATTATCACACGGAACATCGAAATATTACTGGTATGGTTGAAGGAAAACATATTTCAAACGCATTTTTTGACGAAAATTTTCTCGAGCACAAAATCCAAATATGCTAGAGTGATTTTATATATAAAAAAAAAACATCTAACAGTAGGCGCTCAATATAGTCAAAACTAAACAAAAGAAAACAATGAAATTAGTGTCTAACAGTATCTAATTAAGTAGTAACTATTTCACGGTGTAAGTACAATCATTCTGTCACAAACTTTGGCCACAACATTTTGCAACGTTCCTTAACCCCAAAGTGTAAAACCAGACAAGCAAACGAACAAAATACTGATAAACGCTTTAAGTAAAAAAGAAAATCGCGTTACCTTTTGAGGAGCGCCGTTTAAAAGTCCCCGATCCCAGAATGCTTTTGTGCCTGTCGGGTCTTCATCAATGTCGTCATTTGTGTTAGACGTAAGGCGAACCTGTACACGCGGAAAAGGTTAGACTTCACATAGCAAACGTCGACAAAGTCTTATTCCAGCCTTATAGATCAAGTGAAAATTTCTCGCGCGTTTATTTTTGCTAAGTCATCTTCGTGAAATTTACGACTAAATCTTGGTTTCCCGCATCAGAGTTTCTTAGCTAACGTACATCTCTAAGCCATGGGTCTCTATCTACCCGCCCGCCCTACGTTTCGTTTTACGTTTCGCTTCGAAATTCTCTGAACATTCGCAACTTTCTTCACGAACTTTGCGAAATAACTAACTCATCATAAAGTCAAAAAACTTGCTCCAAACCAGAATTTCACGTGCATGCAAACTAGTAGGATGACTAATTCTCATTGCGTAACCGGTCGCGCCCACGCGTGCATGCACGAAAGATACGAAACCTTCCACTAGGGAACCGTACGAAATCCCCTTTTAGCGCGTGTGTTTGCGTTGTCTACGGTTCTGTTTGCATTTGAGACCAATTTAAAATCTACGCAAGTGACATACTCACCACAAAGACGTTGCCAAATTTATCCGCTCCCGCCACCGTATCATAATCCACATAACTGCAGCAGGTTAACCATCTAAACAGAAAATAAACTTCATATAAGCCTAACAGTGCTGACAAGTAATATCATGTCACCAACGCTAAGAGCATGTAAAAAAAAAAAAATGTAAATACAATTTTAAAGTCCATACGCGGGACGAGGTTACTCTCAGTGTCCGAGCCAGAGGCTCATGTATAAGACGTAGGACTGATACAGATCGAATTGGAATTTAGTAGTGTAGATTTGTAATTTGCATAATTATTAAAGCAAGGGTTTCCATTTCCGGAAGGAACAAAAATATCAGGAAGCCAATTGTTAACAATTGGTAACCGTAGATGGTTCGGTGTTTTTTTTGGCTCCTTTGGCATTGGTCGTCATTGGATGAACATGCAGCTATCGTGCGTGAGGGATAATAGACATAGCATGCACGAGACGATCTTTAACGACTATTTTAGCATTGTCGGGTTAAAAATCACGCAATGCAATAAAAGCGCATCGGACAAAATTTATCCTGCGACTAACAAATGCCAACGCGCAAATATATACGTTCGGGTCAAATTTTAGATGACTACAGAATCCAGAATAATTAACGTTCTCGCGAGCAGGCTTTGACTTCGAACTTCATTATACTGGGTGTCACAAGAACCGACCAATAACCGTTTGTTATCCGAAGTCCTTCAGGGTTGTCAAGAACTTTTTAAAAGCTCTCGTGGCTATATTACATTATCTTCCTGTTATTCCAGACGCACCACATGGCACACGGATGGGGTGTACTATTAAAGATCTTTATCATTAATTATCATCAATTATCATGTTCGTTCCATTTGTTGGTAATTTCGTAACAAGAAATGATTCACCGAGGAATTTACAAGCTTGTAGCTAAACGTAGTGCAAAGAAAAGCTATACATTGCAACCTGTAAGTTTTTGTTCTGACTTGGCCAAATGAACTCATGCTAGTTCATAGGACACTGTCATTCCTGCAGGATAAACACGAAAAAATACTGTCACGAACTTATTCGTTAGAACGGAAATGGACACCTTCAAATTTTGTTAAAAAGAATTTCTTTGGTAAACGAGTTCTGCTCTATATATTAAGAATGTTCGTAAAATTCTCTAAATTCCATACATTGAGTCCCAAAATAGAGAAACGGTGCTTTTCGAAAAGGAAAAGAAAGGATATTTAGTGAAACAGATCCAAGAAATGACTCTTGCAATTGATTATAATTGAAAAATAAAAAAAATATAAGAAATTCCTTTCCCTAAAAGTAAAATTAAGTGCTTTCTGGAACGAGCGCTAGACAACCAGGTTCCTAGTGGGAGATTACCGTCTAAAGAAAAAAAAAATGTTTTATCCTGGTGTGGTTTTTGCGGCGGTTTAACTCCATTAAAGAAACGAGAAAATGGAAATGTACTAATTTTGTTGACATCTTGGTGCAAATGCATGTAAATTAAATTTACTTCAGTGGCACGGAAATGCAAAAAATCAAAAGCAAACAATAAAGGTTCCTTAGTTGCATCGTCAAGAGTGAAACACTGCTTTTCCAAAACTTAACGTCTCCTAAACTAAATACAAGGCAAATGAAAGAAAAAAAAATGTGAAGTACTGATTGCTATATGAAAAAGAATAGCAGTATTCGAAGCGGGGAAGATAGAAAATTTATCAGATCGAAATTTAAGAAGACAAAATATTAAGATAAAACAAAAATTGTTTTGTCCTAGAGTGAAATTGAAAATTCTATAAATAATTTTATTCCAACTTGTACATGCGTTCTGTGTAATTAAATGCATTTCTTGATGTCAGCCTCTTGGCAAAGCCTTCAAGTGGCCCTATACAGCCTGCAGATTTTGTGTCCAAAATCACTTCAAACGGACGATTAATGAAACTTTGATGTTATGTCGCATTGCTAATTTAGCAATTAACCAAACACACTGAAAGATACAACCTGACTGGCTAATCTGGGAACACCCCGTGGAGCGTAATTGCAATTCACTGCAGGATAAACTTCTCACAACGCTGCAAGTAATATCACTCTCCGCAGGCTCAGCTTAAAAGCTCTTTGCAAAAAAAGACAGATCGTTAAGAGGCGCCGAAACCGGACGAAATAAAATACATGACTTCGTATGTTAACACGAAAACTGATATTTTATAAATACCGATGAAAACCGCGAGGGCGGTAAGAGCCAAGCAAGGTAAGAAAGCATTCTAAATCGTACATATTCACTTGGAAATGAACTGGACATATTCAAAATTACACATTTTTCGCGCTTATAACTATAACTACGGCGTCATTCTGTTAAGTTATATTAACAAATTTCTTCGTCACTTTGAAATACAAAATCTACAATATAAATTACTCTTATTACGCTAAGCTTCGATAGTTTTACCGTGGAAAATATGGCAGTTTTAAAAAATACCGCAAACATAGTCCGTGTAGAGCTATTCGGTGCTATCGTCTAGTGAGTATTGGACATGGATGAAAAAAATATATCACACCGCAACCTAAACTAGTTATATTTATTTCCTTTAAAAGAAACAAAAGCAACTTTTTTGAGCGTCACTGCACCTGTTCACGAGAAAGTTATTAACAAGGAGTTTCGTGCAAACATCGCCAAAAATGAAATGAAATTTTAAAATTTAATCGGTGATAAAATTACGATATACGTCAATATAAAAGAAATCATTCACCATCCTCAACCGAAAACATTGTGCAACAACGAGAAAAATCTTAAACAACCTTTTCAAGCAAAGGTGAACTGTCGTGCGTCGCTTTTTGTAGACAAAATTTATTATCGAAATATTTGAATGTCATTTCAAGCGTCCACATGGAAATTCTCCACACTGGCTGTTATAAATTTAATTGATGTATCTTGTGAGTTTTTAGTGGTCAATCAAGAGAACATCCACTGATAGATGATTTTCTTTTGTCTAGTCAGTTAAGTCTGCTTGAAAATATATTGGCTTTGAAAGGCAAACTAAGATTAGCCGTCTTGGGATTTAACAAATGACTGAAATTATCCTTGTATCGTAAGCTCAACAAATAATGGTGTTTTTAAAAACAGAACGCAGGCTTAACAGGTGATGAAGGAAGAGACGATTTAACGCAAGCGGAAATCTCTTTCAACAAAATGAGATTTAAACTCACGTTCCAGTCAGGCAACGATAAGATTTCGAAAACTGAGGTGTAAAAATGTCAACAAAGTGAAAAATTTATTACCATAAAAAGGAAAGGTCTAATAACTTTAACCAATTTGTAGCTTAATATGCTTGGTAAAAAATAGCAGGAGGAATAAAAGTTTTTTCTTTCCTCTGCAAACAAGAGGCTAATGGAAAACAAGCATATTTCGCAGGTGGTTTCGAATATCAAACACTCTGAACACAATGTTTCCGTTCGGGAACAAGTTTTGCCATAATATCACGACACCTCATCTTCAAGGCGGTGGAGCAGATAATTTTCGACACGTATTTTAACGAATTATCTCGAAATGAACGCAACGTCAAACAATGCTAGAGATTACATGTATTTCGACTGATAGGGAAATATTTTGGGCTCTAAACAAGATGCGGATTAAGAATCAAGCAGAAAAGAAAATCGATCATTTGATAACAAACTCGTTTTAATGCAAATCAGTTAATGAGTACTTAGGAAAATTTACAAGAAGCCAAACCCGCATTGTGGTTTGAAGCCAAAACAAATCATGAAAGTTAAAAATGGCACGACCTGTTTTGGTTTCCCAAGAAACCGTATATTTATACAAAAATAAAAATTTGATTGTAACATTTTACCGCGCGAATTGTTGAATATAAAAAAGCCAATGTTGTTATCAAGAACAGAAATTTATAGAACATAGCCTACGCGTCATATCATTGTTAAAATGGCATGCACTGAAAAACATGAACCAAGCCAGACTCAAAACTACTGCAGGCTTTTTTTGAAGGACAGTCCTTCACCGAATACTCTTAGAACATTTAATTTGCCGCATTGTTTACTTAGGACAAATGAAGCCTCTGATCTGTCTAAAGTGGCGACTCTGGCCGTTAAAATTACAATGATTTTAATGGTTTACTGCAAAGATTTTTCTTGATGTGACTTTCAGCTAAATCCAGAAATAAAACCCGTCACGGTCGATTTATTCGTTAGCACAAAATTTGTTAAATACACTAATAATTTAAGTGAAATCTGGTTAAATCTTACAGCCTTCGTAGATACAGTTTTTTACATATTCATCTGTCAAAAACAGCTATACTCGACAAATGACTTATTTACTAGGAAATGAAATCTTCATGGGTAATAAAGCCCTTTTTGACCTTCAGAACGATTAGATCCAAAAATATCAAACTTAAAATGCATGTAGAACAAAAGGAAGGAAAAAATTATCTAATATATTGAAAACTGAATTCGTCTTTGCACGATAACACCACGTTCTATTGTAATTCTGTTTTTAAGATCATTATCTAAAATCTTTACGTATTTGGCACAGAAGAAAGTGTCTAGAGTCAAAATGATTTGGCTGATGAATGATTTTAGATCAGTACCTGAAAACAATTGTCAACTGCGTTTGACAAGGTAAATACCATTTTTAATTTCTTTGCATGAAAAATTTGTATTAAAAGTTATTAGTGGCTATGAGAAAAACAGGCTACAATAACAAACCTCGCTCAGTAGGAAACTTGTTGTAACAACTGCACGCATTTTACATTAACAACGGCGCGTGTAATAACGTCTTTTATGTTCTTGCGTTAACAGGGCATAAACCATTTCACGTCCCCGCGGGATCTCGCGAGTTCACAGAAGAAGCCGCCACTGAACACAGCTGCTTATTCGAGACGAGTTGACAGCGAAGGAACTGAACTGATAAAAAATGGAGAACTTGACAAGAAACGCTACCGGAAATTTAACGCAAGCAGAGGACGACAACAGTTCGTACGGAATGGAACCTCCACCTTTTCTGCACGAAACACAATCAGGACAGGCCATTATCGTTTTCTTAGCTTTACAAGGCGTTCTCATCATCTGCGCCAATTCACTTGTGTTTCTGTTGTTTGCCAGCACGCGGTATCTACGCACAAAGACGAACTACTGTTTGGTGAGTCTGGCTGCAAGCGACTTTTTGGCGGGGTTTGTTTCCCTGCCGTTAGTACTTGTTTGTTCGTCGACTTTTTCACCAGTCGTTTGTACCAGCATGGACCTTTTCCATCGCTTTCAATCAATTTCCACTATTCTTCACCTGCTGGTCGCCACATCGGAGCGCTATTTTAAGATTAAGAGACCTTTCAAGTACAACATCCTGGTGACAAAGCGGCGCGTGGTGATTCTGTTGGCCTCTGTGTGGATCTTCTCTTTAAGCGCTTCGTTTGTTCAGCTCACCTGGATCACTGCAAACCTCACCGAAGAAATGATTTATAAATTCGATTTTGGCTATGCGGCTTTCTGTTTAGTCGCACTAGCTTTTCTACCATTTTTCATCATCGTTTGCATCGATGGCCACATCTTTTACTTTATCCACAAGGAAAAGAAAATGCGACGCGCTTTAACGCAAGGATCTTTACTTAAGACACAAGTAAAGCAAAAAAGGAAACAAAATGACAGCAAAGCGGCTCTAATATACGCAGTTATGACCGTTACATTTGTACTGGGATGGTTTCCGTACTTTATAATCTCACTACTGACAGATTTAGGTTACTCTACTCCTATGGCGGTTAACACAATCTTACTGTTTTTGAAATTTAGCACGGCGCTTATCAATCCACTGTTGTACACGTTTTTTAAGACTGACTTTCGCAAGGCACTTCAGGCCATGCTAGAACGAGATAACGGCTCAGATGGAAGCAACGAGTTAATAACCACAACAGTTTAATTAAATGAATCAAAACAAACCATGCTTCGAGGAACCGAGACAAGCTATCTAGAGACAAAACAATTTAGGCGTTTACCTTAAAGCCAATTATTATATTACTTCTGGACATGCAAGATTGATACAGTTTTTGCCTTATTCAAGGTTCCCTGATAGTACAAAAAGAAAGATCTCGCACAATCTTAAAGATTATCCATAACCATTACTTAGAGATACTAGCGGACAACAGTAGTGAAATTTAAGTTCGAGATAATAAATTAAACGTGATTGCTCTCTATTGACGAAGCTAAGGTGTGGTTTTGCAATCTTGTTTCATCTCTTATCTTACTTACTGGAAACCTCTTACTTTCAGAAATGATTTTACATATCACATTAAGGTATACCATCATTTTAGTGTTTTCTTTCAATGGATGGTAATTTAAGTTCTGCAAATATGATCTAAACTGAATTACAAAAGCTTGTACAAAACATATATTGATCGTGAGGCACACCGCTTAACAACGCATTAGTACTTTTTGTCTTGTATGTGCGACATATTGGTCTTATCCAAGCTGGGAAATGAACGTATTCTCTCCATGTATAGACTCATAATCGCCACCTTAAACAGGAGTGGTAAAGATAACTGATAAAGACGATTCTTCTTCGCAGACAAAATATCACTGAATGTGTGTCGCTTGAGAATTAATTTTCAGGCCGTATGGAAAATTTAAAATTTAATGCCTCTCGGGAGATGGGAAGTGAGTACAAGAGAAAACCGAGAAATTCATTTATCTTAGAACATTTAACCACCTTACTTGTGTTCTTTAAGAACATGTCTAAGAAAAGGAAAAAAGACTGCTCAGGACACGTTTATAACTTCATTGAACAATATTGGCGCTAAAACGACAGCTGGGTAATCTACAGCCCGATCGCATATACGTGCTCGTTAATGGCTTAATAAAAAAGTTTGTATTTGACAATGAGTCACTTTAGCTTCCGTTGAAAACACTTAGTAAACTATTGACAAAGTAATTCTATTTGCGTAGTTGATGCAACACTGCCATTTTTGCCATTTCACACGCCCTTTCCGAAAATATCACGGCCGCTCAGTTCCCATCCCAGCATGCATGGCGCAAAGTTACGTCATCAGTGTTGCTTAGCAACTTCGGAAGCGAAAACTGCGGGCTCAAGCAATTTCCTCAAAAGGAATTTTACTCTCAACTAGTACTTATTACCTCGATTGTTGTCCGCCATTAATTAAATGACATTCAAAAAGTTACAATCCCCTTAAATTGGACAGAAATTCAAACAAAAAACATATATACCTTGGATTCACGTCATCTGCGAATATCACCAAATGGTTTTCCCTTGCTTTGTACTTGACAAAGTGAAACGACTCTTGAATGTCACTCACAACAATACGAGTTCCCATTGTATTGAGACCCATAATAAAGTTTGGAAGTTTCTGAAAAGGAAAGAGAAAAACATACATTTCAAAACAAGCGAGGAGGAACCACAACGTACCTTTGAGATGACGCTGAACTTGATATGACCGAGGAGAAACTTGACTCGAGTGCAAAAAGACATGAACCACATTTAACTGCTTTTGGGTTTTCAAATATTTTTGAAAGTTATAATAATATTTATATTAATATTTGCCTGTTTGGTTTTGCATACGCGGAGCTCTATGATTGTTTGACAAAACCCGCTCCAACCAATCACAGCACAGGTGATGTCTTGTCAGCCAATCAGGTACGCCACCACTTTTCCCGCGCTTGCGTTATAAATTTTCTACTCGGTTCGTTGCACTATTTGTGAAAGGGAAGAGAAGGCGGGGAATGACTGGTCAATGCCATACTCAGTGAAGCTAAGTTTCATCATCATTATCACATTCTTTTGGTCCTCAAAAGAACTGTTACTTAACTGTTAAGGACCACTTTACTACGTCCAACCCGATAATAAGAGCAGGTTTTGCTGCCCCATTAGAGGTAAGATTAACAGTTAGATTAACTTAGTATTACACTGAATAAACATACGGTAGTCAAAACAATGTTTCTCTGCGCACAAGTTCATCATAAATTACCTTGTTTTCACATTTACGAAGGAGCTTCTTCTTGCCGAGATCATAGATTCTTAGCAGACGACCAACACCAGCTAAAAGGCGGCCCTGCAATCATTTAATACATAAATATTTATACCGCTATGCTCTTCACTTTGCGTTAAGTACCTGAACTATTTCACGGATAATGTCTGTATCACTAACAATCAAAACTACCAACCTGCAATGGAGCTAGTGCTCCTGGGATATCATCGACTTCCGTCTGAAACAAAACAAACAACAGATGCCATGAGTCTGAAAATAACAGCTTTTAGACAGTTAGTGCAAGTCAGAAAATAATCCGTTGCTTTCTAACCCCAAGCAGACAGATAAATGTTTGTTGTTACTTCCTCTCATTCACTGGCACTCGGACGCCGAGTTAAATGTGTTGTTATTTGGTTAAGCTATGATGCAGTAGTCTTAGCAAACAGATCTTTCACTTCGGTCTTTCGCTTCTATCTACTGGGGGGGGGGGGGGAGGTCTAAGACTCCCAAAATTCCACACACTTCAATGATTTTTGCAAAGTGTATCTGATTGTTGTACGGTTTTGAATTTTCACGAACGAACGAACGAGATCACACAATGCGCCGAACTGCTTGCCCGTATTTTGGAGGTGTCTGTTAGAAGACGATCACTGTACCGGGACTGTACTATACTTCGTCAGTACAGAACATTTCTCACACGGTTAAAAACTGAGCTCGCGACGAGAGACATCTATTTTTCAGGTTAGTATTGCAGGTTTGCGAGATGATACATAAGACAAGGGCGCAACTTCAAATCGTAATTAACAGCTATTAAGGGTTAGCTTGAAAACAAGTGTTCACCTTATGCACAAACTCCAGCTTGTATCCTCCATCAATAAGCTCAGCTATCTTGTACGTGTGAATGAAGCCTCCTGCGCATGACCGAGGGTTCAGAGTCAAGTCCTTGGCCGTACCGACTAACGCGTACGTCTCATCAGGCCGACATGTGAAAGTACACACGCACACACTGTGAAGTAACAAACAAGAATTGGTTTTTCTAGTCTATACCCAATGTCAACTGATACAAAATCACCGGATAAGCACAACACAAACCTGACAGCGGATTCGTTCTGTTCCAGTCGCACCTCGTCAATTGTTTCACCCTGGAAAGAAACATTTATACTTAAATCAATGAGCAAGAAGCAGTGTTTGAAGGTGAAAAAAAAAGGCGGTTAAGAAAACAAGAACTCGCAGGCGAAGTAGAGATTTTGGAATAGCGAAAGGCGAGTGGAAAAAACCTCATGGCATGAAAAATAACTAAAAGTACATATAAAAACATGGATACCAGCGCGTACATGTATAAGCCATAATCAACTGCCGTGCCTATTTTTTTATAAAACAATTCGACAATTTTTTGTTGGTTTTCAATGAAGGAGTTGATTAGTATGATCCATAAAATTGCCCTTTCTGGTGTTTTTTTTCCTACTGGACAGTAAAATCAGAGTAGAGAATCGTTTCTGAATTCACTAGCTCCTTCGCAACGTAATTAAACCAGGACTATTTTTCAAAGTTTCCCCTCAGTGCTGTGGGGCTGAAAACAACGCCCAAATAACGGCTGCTAATGAATCTATTGTTCCTCCAAGGGTAAGGCAGATCATCAGAGCTTCCGCAAAGCCCTGGCTAAACTATAACAATAGTTGACAAGTGGTGACATTCTGCCTGTGCCGATCGGCAGACTACCTTATTATACGAAATTAACACGAATTTCAAAAATTCGCGTAAATTTATGTCGCGTTAATATGTGTTAACGTTAATTTCTGCACCGTTAATTAAGTGGAGCGTTAATATCCATGACCTTAATTTCCATTAGTTTGGCCCCAATTTCTCGTACAGTCCAGGCGTTCTTGACTCCAAGGAAAAAGCATTTTTTATCAGGGTGGAAATCTGCCGCTATCACTGATACTACGAAGAACGTTGAAGTGGGAAAAGTACCACGAACATTGTTTGCGTTTAAGTTTATACGACTACAAGTGTTGAAATAAACCTCTTCCTGTTGTGAACGTCACGTTAATTTCCTTCATTTTAAAATGTTACCCCCTCTTCCGCGTTAATTTCCTTTACTGGGAAGTAATTTTTCTTTCAACTCGCGCTAATTAAAGTCGCGTTAATTTCAAATACCTTAATTAACACAAGCGTTAATTTCCTATAATAAGGTAATTATAGTCAGAAGGATTCATCCGATCTAAACCTTTGCCTCTGCCCACCTTCATCAGAGTAAAATGATGTTCGTTATACGATAACACTCGCTGTTGTCAGTAGTATAACAACATCATCATCATCATTAGAATTTTTACCTTGATGGGGTCCAACATTCTTACAATCGAGGCCCACATTCCAGGCCCGGCTTTAGGAGCACCAAACTGCTGCTCAGACAGATCCTCATTGAGAAACTCGGCCGCCATTTGCGCTGCCAGTTCCTTCTCATCATCGCCGGCTGCCTCTACCATTTCCTGACGAAAGAACGAAGCGCGAGCGATCAGTATGAACATTCTCCTCACAAAATCAAGTCAAAGTCAAATGGTAGGTAAGGAGAGTTAAGGGCTTAATCAACAAGGAAAAATTGTTAAAATCATGAACTTCTCCCAACAGCAACTGTTTTTAACCAGTAACGACTTTCCCTGAACTACACACCTCAGCGATTTGCTGCTTCTTCTCTTCCTTGACTGCGTCACTGAATGCGTTATGATCGCTTTCTATGATGACTAAATTGTTACTCTGGGGGTGGATGACAAATTTTCGAGGGGTGTACTGTAGCGGAGTGGCCACTTGATTAAACACCGCACCCAGCTTCTCCAGAGCTAAAATCCTAGGAAAGAAAAGCAACGGAAAAATTAAAGTAATGTCACTGGTTAAACGCACAAACTGTACTTAACACTGAAATAATACAAAGAAATTCAGCGTAGCAACGGACTGATCAAGTGGGTATTCCATCGGATACCACGAGAAAGTGTTGTGTAATTATTTTATACCATGCCATAGAAAACCCGGGGGGTGGCACTCCCATATATAAGCTATATAGGTATGTGCCGCTGTGAAGGGTATGGTTTTCAAGCAGTTTAATCTGGGATAGGGTATAAATCAGCGAGTTTTGGTCTAGAAAAGGGTAGCATTTGCCAGGAAACTGATCAGTGGTATGACGAATTAAGTCAGGAATAGTAATAAAAACTCAGAAGAGAAAGAGGCTTTCCTAAACATAAATAAAATCATCGTGGCATTGTTGTTGACAGATGGTTTTCCATTAAAACATTGATAGTGATACAGTTCTAAAAAATGCAAGTCTGGGATAGGGTGGGGATTTTCGGAGTCTAGTCTAGTATAGGGTTGCAAAATCAGCTGAACATGGTCTGGTATAGGGTAAGGGTTTAAAATTCCCAGCGGCACACCCCCACCCAAAAATATACAGGGTGCCCCCCCCCCCCCCGGATAGAAAATACACTTACTAACTTTCGTTGAGAATAAGATGGCAGCGCACAATGAGAAGTTTAAGTTGAATACCGTCGAATATACAACGGCTTTCCTGAATTCTGATTGGCTGTATTTTGTATGGCATGGTATAAATCAATGTTTCATTTCTTATGATCGAGGTATGTTTTAGCCTTTTGAAAACACGCTCAAAATAGGTGACAACACCACATAAAGCGAAGAAAAACGACCTACACATAACCAACAATCCTTCACTTTGCTCCGACGAAGCATAACGCTCGAAACGTCAGCTTTTCAAAATTCGCTACGGCGGTTTATTTACCATTATCAACATCCAGGTGATAATCAACTGAGTGTTTCACTTGCCCTCCAACACTAAGTACAACAGTTTCTTTACAAACTTAAAACTTTGTTCACCTACTGCTTTCTAGTTCATAAGACAGATTTGAACAACACTCTCTTCAACGCTATGTTAACAATCTAAGGCGTGCAACGATGCTTACCTCAGCGTGTTAGCAGAGATAGCTACAATCCCCTCAGGGCACTGTTCAGAAGAGAAGCTGGACGCGTACTCCAGTGTCTCGTACGATAATGGAGTAAGATGGAAGCGAGACTGGTACGAGTAGCTAAGCCATGAACGACTTGACATAGCAAGAACCTGCAGAATACAACAAAAATATCAACAACAACAAACTCAGAATGACTACACAAGGTCAGCCCATGCGCTTTACTATGAATTCAACGAAAGTCACCTCAATTCTGAGGAAACTTTATGATGCATACATACATGTAAACAGCAATAAAACATTACAGAAGTACACAGCAGATACAGTTTTAATGATACAGAGAAGTGCTTTACAGGTTTCCACAGAGTTATAGTAACTCAAGCGTATTTGTCAACAATTATTTATTTATTTATTTATTTTGCCACACAAAATTAAACCTTGAGATTATACGAACATGCTGACAGAGTCGGTACTCACCGCATCTGATCCGTGCATTCGAACTTTAAACAACTTGACAGCTTTAGAACCAAGATATCTGAATAATTACAACAAAACGAAATTTATTAATAACAAGAAATTTTGAAACCTTTTTTGTCTTTCCTGAAAGTGTTGGCGACTTGAAAGAGATTAAGACGATTACAGTTGGGCATAAACGTGTTAAACAAAACTGCTTCACAAGCCAAACAATTCTCCTACCTCGTTCTAGTATCGGACAAATCTCCAGTCACTAGATCTAAAACTGTTCTAAGAAGCACGCCATTCTGTAAAACGACAAAGATTGCATCAGTACAACAACATGGGTACAATAGCCACCTTGAATCGTCAAAAAACAAACAAACAGCTTACAGATAATCCAATATTGAGGAAGAGCCCTCCAAGTCTGCCAGACTCGCTCTCTAATCCACCCATGGCCATCTCCACAATACATAGTGACTCGGGCGTTGCAGGCAGGGCTTGCATACTGAGTGGCTGTAGACAGTCCTGCGGGTCAAGGGATATGACCCGCACAGTGTTGTCACTTAAACCAATGGCCAGAAACCTGGAGCGCTGCTCACCCGCGGGTACTGTCCCGAGAGCCATGCACTGTACATCTGTGGACATTTCTTTCCGTTCTGTGTACTCGTTAAGTTGGCCGGACTGAAATAAAATAAAATAAAAATTAAGTCAATTTTGAACGTTTCTGTTCGATAACACAACAGCATGTTGGAAAAGTTGAGCAGGACAGAAATGACAAGACGTTGCGCAAGAAAAAACAATACACGTGATTGGAGAAGTTTCTTTGAATCAAAATCTCATGTCCTACATGTATTGCAAACGTTCAAAGTAGCTTTTAGCTAATAACAGAGATAATAAATCCCACTTAACTTACCGGATCCATCTCAAAATAAACAATTTCTCCTCCAGTCAATGCAATGACGACCTAAAAGGTAAATTAATCATTGAATTATTAAAGAAACACCTTAATGCATTCCACCTTAATGCAACAAAAAGGGTGCACAAAATTAACTTGTTAGTTTGCTCTTGTTGTTTACCTCAAGTGAATGATATTCACACGTCCAACCTTCCTGTACACCAAAGCATTGCTTACATGTACAAGAACACTGCCATATCATAATCTTCCGCATTTTTTAAATAAAAATAAAAAGTTTCGTGTGCTGAAACTAGAAAGTCAAAGTATTGCCAGAATAAATCTGTTCAACTTTGCTACCTCAACGAACAGAATCTTCATGTGTTCACTTAATGGATTTTGTGTATGCTATACAAAATTTGTACCAATTTTAAGCTGTTTCACTCAAATTTCCCCTTGCTTCCTACAATTCTGATTTGTTATATCAATTTTGAACGAGTTGTGATGATATCTGTGATTATTTTACCACAGTAAATGAAAGGAAACGCTTTTCAAGAACATAACATTCCCATGCACCTTGTTAGAGCCGATGGGCTACCTCACCTGTCTCTCATTCACTGCACATTTTACAATTGTCTTCTTTCCAGGAGTTTTCCATTCATTTACACGCTTGTCAGCTCTGATGTGTCGAATACCTTCACTATAAACCTGGTTAAATAACGACAAATCATATGATGAGAAGCCTTATAAATTGTTCCCTCTCAAAAGCAATAACAAATTCTGTTTTACAATTATAACCCATTTACCGGCAGAATTTTCAACTGTCGGAAAGCTTTTTTTTGGCGTCAAATTATTGCAACTTTCCCTGGTATATGGACAAAGAACAAATTAAAAGAATTTGTTCTTTATAATAAGGAAAAAATTCATGCAGGCAAGACTTCACACTGAATTTTCCCCTTAATTTGCCAGCAAATTTTCGATGTCATTTAAATAGAGAACAACTTGACCACAGTTTTCCGTGCTCTATACTCTTGTAGACCACACCAATAAGTTCATAAAATGTCAAAAATTTTAAAGTGCAAATTGCTGGCTTTGCTTGGTTCTACTTGAGCTTTGAAAATTTTATGAAGTTCTTTCTATGACCTGTAAGAGTGAAAACCATGGAAGAATGTGACTGATTTGTTCAAAATAGTGCAGTACAAAATTAGAAGTTAATACTGTTGGGAATTAAATTGTAACTACCTGTAGCAGAGCCTCCTCGCCTAGCTGTGAACAGGACAGTGTGGGTGTGGTGCCGAGAAAACCGCTGTCAGTGACTTCTTCAACTGTTTCTCCAATAGACAATACCAAAGTAGCGTTAATGAAGGACACCACAATGTACGAATCAAACTCATCTGTAAAGAAAGCACAAAATAAGTATACAAACACAACAGCTTGATATCAGAAGAAGAGATGGAAATAGATGCCTGATGGTAACTAAATGAATAGGCCTCCCTTACAAACATTTGCACTGTCACTGTCAAGACTTTCATTATTAAAAGTAACCTGATTATTTTTGAGAAAACTCACCTTGTGAATGCGTTTTGACTGTCCAAACAGCATTGGGATTACCTGGTAGCTCTGACACGGCCATTTCAGAGACCTAAAGTATCAGAAACATGCGGCATATAAAGCAATGTAAAATATACAGTAGGCCCTGGTTCCTCAAAAGATGTATAATGCTGTTCGATAAAACACTATCGACACATCCACTGGAGAGTGATTTATCCTGTGGATAGCGTTATTCACCCTTTGAACAACCGGGTGCAGGCATAATAGTACATGTAAAGAAGAATGCAGTCATGTGCCACACGTACAAGTACATGTGTGTCTACCCAATGTTATGCCCATCAGACCTAAAGGTTTGTTCATCAATGAACTTGAAAAGGATGAGTTGTTTGCTTTATAAAATACCTGTAAGGTTTACTTCTTACCTCCAGACCATGCCTCAAGACCCTCATGGATGAGCGAGGTCCCCTACCACAGGCAGCGTACAGCTGAGGGGTGTCTTCATTAGCCAAATCAGCAATCTAAAGAAGGTTAAAAGTCACAACTCATTAAAGGATAGATCTTTCACATTGTTATCAGGATGCTGATGGGAAACACCGTGACCTGACATTGAACACAATCTGTTCTCTGGAATGGCATGAATGTCTTTTCTTTCACAGTGCCTTTCTTGTCACAGGGGCCCATTTCTCAAAGGTCCTGAAAAGTTTTCACACCAGAAAAGCCACAGCAAAATCTCAAACCTTGTGATTACAGAGCTGTAACAGTTTTATTTCATGATATTTTTAATATGAACAGATGTTGCCTCATACAAAAGTTTAGGCCTATACCCTTCTCTGCTTTTAAGATACAGATAACTAAAAATGACTTTGTGGGGCCAAAAAGTTTCTGGGGCTTTGAAAAACGTGCCCCAGAAGACAATAAATTCATGGTGGCTGACAAACTGGTGAGGCAACCTGACCTTTAAAATAATGCTGGGGAATAGCATCCAATGTAGCAGGAGGAGGAATTGTCCTAGTTGCTTCACATCACTGATATTTAACTGGAATTAACTTCATCAGCATGGGACATGAGGGTTGAAGTGCAATCTGTGCTCAATGTCAGCAAAGTACATTACACAATACATGTTCTCTCTTGATAATGTAAAGCTGACAGTGAGTGCTAATTCAATCTTGTACTTTTCTCATGTAATATGAAAGTCAGTACGAGTACCTGACATGACATTATAGGAGCCAAACTCTCCATCTCATCCACAAGCACTAAATTCTTGAGGCCTCTAGGAGAAAAGAAGAAAGTGGTCCCCTCCTCCAGTTCCATTGCACTGGAGAACTCAGGCTCGTCATCATCGTCACCAAGATGTGCAATCTGATACAAGTAGCTGAAATATGGGCGAGATTCATTTAGACAAAGAATTATAGAACAATTAAGTGGTACAGTTTATAAAGTAACATTCTCAAATTAAAAGTCTTGTTTCAGAGTAAATTAATGTCATTATGTTGTTTAAGTATGCTGTACCTGTAAAAAAGAAAATGGTTGCTTAACATGTAGCATTAACCCTTAATTGTGCTGTCAGAGCTATTCGACCAGTATACATTGAATGTTTAGAGCTGATCTTACAATGTACAAAACCATGTATGGTTGCTCTTGTTCTACATAATTTGGTGGGGTGGGGTGTGGGGAGGGGTGTTATTGGAACTGGGACGTTAAATTGAACAATTACAGTACCTGTACATAAAGGTATACTTAACAATATTATTCCACAAGCGCGCCTTGGATATGAGATGGTAGATAGCCAACAAGGCGCGTAGCTCCGAGTTGGCTATAATGATGTCATATCCAACAAGTGCGAGTGGAATAATTGTTTTATTAAAAACGCCCAAAGAACTGCAATATTTAAGCTCCCCAGCTGTTTTTGTTCACGCGTTTTGGCTACCATATTTGTTGTCAATGGAAAATGAGCTCATACACCATTGACTGTTAACCAATCAAAATGCAGGAATTGCAATATACCATTGATAGTTTTTAATAAATTAATATACACTGTACTTACTGGTTTCCAAATTCTGACGCACAGAAAAGAAAACCTGTCTTCAAAACACACATGGCAGTAGCTACAGGAACAGTGTCAAAATACTTCATGCGGATTTCTGTTACCTGAAAAAAATAAAATAAAGTACAGACATTGTATTACATGTAGATGTACTGTTAAATCTAAACTACTAGCATGAGTACAACCAATTATTATGGCAGAGTATTTCTACCTGTCAATAATTTCTCAGTAAGACTGACAAAAATTAAAGAAAAAGTTTATATTCATTACGTACTAAAATTAATAATTTATGCAGTAGAATGCTTATTGTTTACCGTAAAGTTCCGTGTATAAGCTGCACCTTTTCCCTCTAAATTCAAGTCAAAAATCGGGGGTGCGGCTTATCTACGGAAACATCTCTGGTTGGAGTTCTCAAAGGCCTAATTAATATTCATAAAAAACTTCTCAAGACGTCATGAAAACTTTGTTGTTGTTCACTACCTTTTAGTTCCTCTGCAAAGCTGTTTGCAGTGAAGCGTGCCAGTCACTTCGAATCATGTCTTTCCGCCACGTGCGAGAAGGCACCAAGATAAACGCAAATACACACAAGGCAAATTGCCGACCGCTTCGGTTTTTTATTGACCTTAACAAACTCTTATTCTGCATGAAGTTTTGATCCTGTTGCGGGTAGCAATTTCCAAGAATCTTGAAATAAAAGCATGGTTTCTTCCGAAGAAAATGCCGCCATGTTTGTTTTTAATGCCCAGACTCCTCTCTACAATTCAGAGCTTGGCTACTAAGCATTCATCATTCGCGAACGATTCGAACGAATTTCAAGTGTTTCAGGAGTGTTTAGAAGTGATAATCTCGAAAAAATGCTATCAAGAGAGCATCCAAGTTTAAGATATTGTGAACTCAAACTAAAAAGGAGGTATGACATTTAGCTTTCGTAAGTCTCAATTGATATTAAACATTGCAACAACCACCGTGTCAGTGTTTTGAAACTGTGCTTGTTTGCCCTTGTTTGTTTACCAATAGAACTTCACTTGAACTTCAAACTTTATGGTCTGTATATTTTTTTTTCCAAAATTTGAGCTTCCAAATCGGGGGTGCGGCTTATCTATGGGTGCGGCTTATACACGGAACTTTACGGTACTGAGACAAATAAAATTATTATTCCACTATTGCATCATTTGGTCAAATCCGTGAATTTTGTGTGTGGAGCTGAACCTCTGTTTTTAATTATTCTTTCAGCTGCTGTGATTGGTTTACAGCATCATCCAATGAACTTGTTAAGAATAAAACTTCGATCACAAAAATAAAATAGAATCCTATTTCATTGATGAACGATTTCTATTTTATAGTAATTTTTTAAAAGCAATAAACTGCACTTTCTAGGGCTTTACTTAAAAAGCTTGTAAATCACTTACCTGATGGCTTGTGATTTACAAGCTTTTCTCGTGTTCTCCCAACATCTTGCGTGGTTTTATTACACCAGTAAAGCCCTAGAAAGTGCGGTCTATTGCTTTAAGTATTACATGTACATGTATCTGTAAAACCATTGAATAACTACTGTAAGGTGCGATGTTGTGGTTTGTGGTTTTTGCAAGTTTATTTATTTAATATTTACTCCCTGCAGAACTGCTTTAAATGCAATTATTCTTTTACTCACCATGTCCTCATCAACTTCCATGGTAATTTTAAAAAGGTCACCCTGTTCTGTTTGCACCAAGAAGAAGAACATAGACTAGAGAAGAAAATCATTCCCTTATTTAAAGTCAGTTACATACAAAAACATACGCTTAGAACAATAATGAACAGTGTATTTTCTGTGGCCTTCACTACTGCAGTCAAGAACAGGCTTATAACATGTATTATCAGACAATGGAATGAACATTTTCAACTTGGACAGGCAAACACAGTATACTTCATAATGAAGTATCTAAAAGCAAATCTTAATCTGTACATGTATGTATTATACCTTTGTCTTGTGAGTAGCACTGCAAACAAAAATCATTCCTCGTTCTGGGTCATCAAGATCATACTAAAAATATCAAATAAAAAAAGCAATAATAATTTACTCATAAAAATCAATGTGTAAAATAAAAAATATATCAATGTTATGCAAGACATTCCTGATCGCATGAGGTACAATTAAAACATTAATTTAACCTGCTTTTTCTTATTCAGGGCTCGAGACTAACTTTTTAACTCACTGGTTCATTGGCTAGTGACATGTCATACTTTACTAGCCAAAACCAAAAACTCTCCAACAAACTTCCCCACTTCTATAGCCTTCCTGTTAATTATCAGTTTACACTTACACGGTACTCCTGTTTTTTAATGATCTTATTTGTACTACCATATCTGTTCAATCAATAATTATATTGTGTACTATCATGTAGTTTGTAATGAACTACATGACGTACATAATGTACATCTGTTGGGTGGGTAACAAATGAAATTTTACAAAGGGAGAAATACTAGTATTCAACATCATTTTTTTTCTGGATTACTTTAATCTGTAAGATTTACAAACCTTTCGTCTTGGAATGGGCATTCGTATATCTGCTTGATCTCCAAAGTTTTTGTAAGTGATGTAGTTTTCAGAGCAGACCAGTACTCCACTTGGGCCGTCATTTCCTCCAGGGACAGGAATAAGGAAGTTTCCATGTTCTTCCAGAGGTTCACTGTATTTACGCACCACATGGTTCAAGCCCAGATCTAACTCATAGAATGTCAGAGTTTGTTGAGTCGTATGTACGGCTTCTCCTGTTGGATCACTATCAGCATCCTGTAAGAAATCACAATTCATGATTTAATTTAATAATGAAAAAAAGCAAAAAATGGGGGTGTTTCAGCATCATCATCATGTAAAAACTTGAAAATGTAATTTAAATTGAATATAATTGTTATATTTATTTTGTAGCTAAAATAATCACCAGTGTTGTCTGTTACATTTTACTTAAAAGTGGTGCCAAGACACCAACTACAACATTCATTTGTTTTTTCCCTTGTTTTCATCATTAACTGTATTTCTAATTAGAATTTATAGTTTACACAGACAAACAAGAACTCTTTCAAGAACAGAATGTAACCTATTCATGCAATTGTGTATTGCAAGTCTCAAGATGAGAAGGGGCTGGAAATTTTACATGAAGATGTACAAATAAAAAATAATGCATTCCAATGCTATGGATCAAACACTTCTACCCATTGAACGTGCAGAAAAAGGAAACAAAAGTTCCAAAGGGTTGAAAAAAGTAAGCAAATTATATACATTTGTGTTTCTTCTATTCTGTTTAAAGTAATACCTCATAATCCATCTCCAAGCAAGCAAACATTGGATTTTCAAAGCCGACGTCCACACCCACTGTATGATAGACCAAGGTGTGAGACTTGTGAGCTTCAAGTGGAGATGAAATTGTCAGGCGAGCTGCTGCATCTCGGTTCAGGATATAAACTAACTTCTGTTTTTCCACAGCACCTATGAGAAAGCAACAATTTTTTATTGTCTTATGTTCATTATCATATTTTGAAATAAAGGAAATAAAAATCAAACTGGTTTGAAAAATTTTAATCCAAGTATTAAATAAATTTAAATCACTACATGTTGATTATAATGTTTATTATATATATTGTAGAAGCACTTTGTCCAATAGACTAAAAGCAATTATTTAAAAAACAAAGCACTAAGTACATGTAGATGTAGATTAAAGTCCCGGTATTTGTAATGTTGTAGTTCAAAACGAATTTCAGGTAAAAAAGGTTTCAAACTGGAATGATCTTTGTTTTCCTTTATTCCAGATTCATCACCATAATCCTTAAACAAGGAAAAATACACAACAAACCAACCCTCCAAGTTAAGACCATTTTAGTCGCCATGGCGACTAAAATTTTGGAGCTGGCGACTAAATTGGAACCAAAGTCACCAGCCTGGCGACTAAAATTGAGAAGAAGGATTAAAAGTGTAAGCTTAATTTAGCGACTAAAATGTTTCACTGGCGAACAAACCTGAGTAGTCAGTGGCCAAATGGCCACTAAGGAAAAAAAAAAACTTGGAGGGTTGCAGACTAGTTTCAAATCACTTTGACCTGAAGTTCATTTTAAATTTGAACATTATGTATCATTCAATAGTAAGAAAGCAGGCAATACCGTTCAGATTCTGGCTAGGACCAATAAATGCATTTCACGGTAAAAAAAGGGTTACACTGAAATACATGACTTTTTTGTACAGTACCGCTCAAATGTAAGTTGACAGTCTCGACTCGATCCTCGAGACTCGATCCTCGAGACTCGAGTCTCGAGGATCGAGTCTCGAGGATCGAGAAACAAGGCGGTCTCGCATATTCATAACTCGAAAGGCTTTCGAGGAAACGATTTATTTCTCGAGGAAAGAATAAAAGCCGCTCGCACCTCATGTAGAAGTGTATCGCGTCCACATTCAGCGCATGAAATATACCTAATTGAAGAAACGTTGACCCTGTGAAAAGCATAAACCATGAACGATATGACCAACTGGCGTCTGGGTGCAAAGCCTTGGAAAGCCTAGTAACGTTTCTTTTATTGATAATCAAGGTATTTTCTTTCTTTGAGTACCTTAAAGGATGATTTTTGCAACCAGTTTTATTATAATGTTCATTCTGTCACAGACGACGATTATTTTTTCCGATTTCCCAGTAAACATTTGGGTCCCATCGTTCATGGTTTATGCTTTTCATGGGTCAACGATTTTTCAATCAGGTATATACACCTTCCCCGACACGTAACATTCGACAGTACGATATATTCGCGCCGATCGTAATTCTGTTTACTTACCTAAAAGTACTGACACAAACTCGTCCTTGAAAGCCGTGATCGACGACTTAAATTTAGAAAAGGACGTGAAAAGAACGTGTAGTTCAAACTTGTGCTCTCCCTTGTCAACCCGCCGTAAGTCCAGGCATAGTCAATCGATAAACCGATAATCGATAACTATCAGTAGCAATCGATATCAATCGAAGATTGATATCGATTTCCGATACCACTCGATAGGAATCGATAAAGAAAAAAAGTTGTGAGTTCGATTGATATCGATTTCCGATGGAAATCGATAAGGATTGTTTTATCGATTGTTATCGATTGTCATCGATTTTTATCGGAAACTATTTTTGACAATCTCTACAAGATAAACATTGACAGGATGTTGTTTTTATAGTTTTATTGGGTCATTTAATCGTGGATATGCGACTGCAAATACCAACAAGCTGATACTAAAATAACAAGAACAGTAACAGTAACATAACATCTTTATCAGCGCGTTTCAAAGAAGAACAAGGTGCTGCGGCCGAAGTAGCGGTGTGCAACCCTCTAGTCTCGCTATAGCAACGCCATAAATATGAAGCAAAATAAACAAAAGAATCAGTGTTTTTATGATTTCAGTTAATTGCATTAAGAAAGAAGCGTACCGGTAATCATAATAAATCGCAGAGTAAGCAAGAAATAAAAAGTAATCCAGTAGTAGGATCATGTTGGATTTTCATCTACGCGAGAACGCTATGAAGGAGATCCAAGATGCAATTGAGAGCGCTGGGATGGCTGGACAAGTTAAAATATTTTAGAAACACAAACCAAGAGGATCACCTGATGGTAAACATAATTTTCTGCACAGACTCCGGCAGGACTAGATACTCCAAATAATCTGAATAATAAAATGTTTATCACTTAAACGCTAATCTCGTATCGTTTACTTTTACTAGGTAGTAACAGCATGTAACATATTTGAGAGGAATATTTCTTAAGGGACTTTTTGGGTTTAGTGATTTTATCGATTGCTGTCGATTGCTATCGATTGTTATCGATTTTATCAATCGATAACAATCGATAAAGAAATTTTTTTGTGAGTTCGATTGTTATCGATTACCGATATCAATCGATATCAATCAGTGATTGATATCGAGTAATATCGATTGTATCGATTGATTTCCGATATCGATTTCTATCGATTGACTACGCCTGGCGTAAGTGCATGTTTTCAACCACGAAGATATTTCAGTTATTGGTTTACAAGTTCATCCTGAGTTTTCGCAAATAAAACTACAAATTTAATTTCTTTCACAAAATGTTCTGTAATTCAGCATCTGAAGCATTCGATGCGAAACGATGTAAATGCCACGAATCTTGTAAGCTGAGCCGTAGAATAGCACCGACAAAATCGCGCAAACAAGTTTCAGACGCCTGAATTCCAGACGTCTCTTTCTGGTCGCTACTGAATTTCAGACAAGAGTTTTCGTAAATAAAACCGGTTTTTAAATTTGAGTTGTAAAAATTCTGTAGACGGCAAACGAAACATTCCACGTGAAAAACATCGAAGCCGTGAAACCTTCCGTGTAAATAAATGGCAAGACAGACTTGTGTCGCGCCATCGCGTCTAGCTTGAAATGAGCGTGTTTTATTTTTTGTGAATTTGGCATAAAATTCTTAAAACCTAAATTCTTCTTGAATGAAACTTGTCTTCATTTATGACACAGATATCGGCGTTAATTATTATTACAGCTTTAGAGAAGTTATACAAATTTTGATTTTTGAAGCGGCGCAGTTATAAAAGTTGGCAAAATTTGCATATGTCAAAAGTAATTTGAACCCTTTCGAATAAACTCCAGCGTAAATAAATGTAACACAATGCCCGCACGCAAGTATCCGATTTAGATTCTTTCATACACACGTAACTGCGTTTTTCAAAAGAAAACTAAATGAAAGAGTGAACTTTAAGGTTTAATATTTGTATCCTAAATCATAGCACAAACAATCGTATGCGTGACATTGCACACTTGCTTCATGTTTGTCCTAAGATCGCCTGAACGCAGGTTGTATTTGTCCATGTTGATTTGGCGGGACCGCACTTCAACTCCAACTCGGTTACTTCTGGTTCGATTTGCCCTCAATTCATTCACTATCGACGGTTTCGAGCTCCTATTTCGAACTTTTTGGGACGGTTCGAAATATTAAACGACCAAGCGTGCGTTGTTACAGCAGAGATGAGTAGCCGGCACGCTGGCTTCGACCATAGTATAGTACAACACTCGAGAGTGCGGCCCGCTTGAGCAATTTTATTCTCGAGGAATCATTCAAGCGACAAGCTCATTATTTTTCTCGACTCGAGACTCGATCCTCGAGCCTCGAGACTCGAAACTCGAAATTTTCGAGTTTCGAGGATCGAGTCTCGAGGCTCGAGGATCGAGTCTCGAGTCTCGAGGATCGAGGCTGGAGGGACTGTCAACTTACATTTGAGCGGTACTGTAGGCAGAGTACAGTATGCATTTCACAAGGACATTCGTTTTCTAATAACTTTGAAATAATAATTTGAAATTTGTTTACCAATCATTATAGCTCGCCCTTTGGGATCAACAGACAAGTACTGGCCAGGAACAATACGTCGACAACCACTTTTACCAAAGGTTTCTTGATGAATCTGTATAGAGAAGAAATAATGTAAACAAACTTAAGAGTCACAGCTTTAACCTTCAACGTAACTTCTATATTATAGACAGTCAAAATTATAAAAAAAGACTTCCATTGAGGTTTCAATGTGGCTACATGGTCTTCATTCTACACACATTTTCTGGGTGAAAAGACTGAAGAGCTCAGATGAGAAAGTCATATTTGGCACCTTTTAAGGTTGCATTATACACGAGGGTCTGATTCTCTAGTCCTGATCATGTCAATTTCACCATGAAATCTATTGGAATCAGTAGTGGTTTTTACTGGGTTGCTGTACATGTATGTAAATACCAGTAGATTAAGCATGGAAGGGACTTTTAACCTTTGCAAATGGCAGGATATGTTAATACTTATTTTTTGTCATGCTGCTCAGTATAGACAAAGATGGATGCAAGTCCACTGCAGGGACAGGTATTTACTTTTTTATTTAATTAAATTTTTATATTTGTGACACACAAAAAGAAATACATACAAAAGCAGGATACAATAAAATAGTACAGAGTGCAATGTACATAGTATTATGTTGTATCTTAAATTTGTTTTTGGTTTGAAATTTCCCAAACCAGTTTGATTTTTAAATTCTCTCTGTCTGAAAAAGATAATAAATATTAGATAATAAAAGGAGAATTGAAATAAACCTAATGTGAAAAAGTTCAAAGTTAACCAAAAATAAAATGAAAAACAACATAATGTTTAATTTATTATTAATATTACCTTCTCAAAAGTGTTCTTAGAAGGAATGTATTCGAGGATGACAATTCTTCCAGAATCACTTCCAACCACTACATAATCTGCAATCATAATAGCAGCATGTCACTTTACTATTTTAAAAAGTCAAACCTCGCAGGAACCAAACACTACTGGGACCAGGAAAACTATCCATTTTAAATGGGAGAGGTGTCTGCTTATATGTAAGTTGAAAAATAGATTGTTTGACCAAGTGACTACCTGTGGGAGCTGTCCACCTACATGTACAGTGTACATGTATCTTTAAAAAAAGGCAGTTAAAAAACAGTACTACATCATTGTAGGTTTAGTTTTGAGCATCTCACAGAGTCAACAAAGTGCTTTTTTTAAATAATGTTTGATAGTGAATGTTACAGTATTTACTCAAGGGTGGTGTTTATTTCAAAGTCATATTTCGTAAATCACTGAAAACAATATTACAGTAAAGCATCTTTATTACGTCTTTATTATTTATCACACATTTCATGCCTTTCCACATTGCTGATCCTAGCAGTATGCAACATGCATGTCACATATGAACCGAGTCTCTTGTGCTTGGTTGGTTAGAGCACCCAACCGGTATTCGGGAGGCCATTGGTTCGATTCCTGTTGAGGACTCAGATTTTTTCTTTGTCCCACACTCATGACATAATTTTTTATACTTTCACCTTTATCATTTTTAAATATTACGTAAAACAGAAACATGTGTAAAGTTCCAATGCCTCGCTTTTTTGCTGAGATAGAATTGTAATTGTCCAAGCTAGGATGATGTAGATTACCGAGTTGTACCGTACAAAAAACCAAACTTGCTTGTTTTTTTTTCTTATAATCCTTGGATAAATGCTGCATTCTTCTGATTGAGTGTGCTGTTTAGTTGAGGGCAGCGTTTATTGGTTGTTTTGCTTCCATCTGCAGCATTTAATTGAGGGCAGCTGATCGCGGGAGGCACGCCGACGGAAATACTCGCGAAACACGAGAATGACGACACATCAGGCAGAAACAGGAGCGCGACAAAGACTGCTGGAAATTCCTCCCGACACACAGAGCGCCCTCCCAGGGCGCACGGCCCCAGGAGGAACCGTCGAGAGAGCGCGACGCACGAGAGACGGGGGGGGGGGCGCGAGGAGGATCGACAAAGCATGACACAGATCGCTCCAGCAGTTTTATTTATTTGATGTTGGCATTTAATCAAGTAAATACAGTATTTTTTTAAGTTACATATAGGAGCATTTTAGCAAGCCACATGTACTGTGCATATATATCAATAGCATCTTACCTTTTGTCCCTCCAGTGAGTTTAAATGCAATAAGATCTCGTATAACACCAAACATTTCCATGGCTAACAATGGAAACACTTTACCAGTGTTTGGGTCAGGACGAAGAAGTTCAATGATCTTTCCTCTGCTGATGACAATCTCTTGTTGTTTGGAGCCAGAGAAGTTGCCATGTATTGCATGATTGATGCTTGATGCTTTCTGGAGAGTTAGTGCGTACAGATGCATGGTGGCCTAGAAGAAAATGGGTATACTATAATGTTCTATACTGGTAACAGTCATAAGAAGAAGAGGATAGGATGTAAATACATACAGTGTACTTACCAATATGGTTACATGTACATGTATATATCATAATTATATATACCTAAGTATCAAATAAACTGGAAAATTTGACTAATTATGATTATCATGTAAGGCCTGGTTCACACTAGCGAGATTATGACATAACGATATGGACATAACGACATAAAGAAAAGTTCTGTTCTTTTCTTATGTCGTTATGTTTATTATATACTGGTCACCAATTGATACCAGTCAATCTCTATCTTTGATTGACTGACCAGTCTACCAGGATAAATAAAGTTATTATAATTATCATTATGTTCCAGCTATATCGTTATGTTATGACATGTTGTTTACACTGGTGACATAAAACATCAACGTGAGGTGTTTTTTGCATTTGTGTGACCTTGCCGTTGTGTCATTATGTCGCTAGTGTGAGCCAGGCCTAACTAAGTTGCTGTGAGTCATAATTATAAATCATATATTTAACAATTATTCCATGAGCCCGGTGGATATAAGATGGTAGATAGCCAACTAGCGTGTAGCGCCAAGTTGGCTATAACAATCTCATATCCAACAAGCGCAAGTGGAATAATCTGTTTGCCAATTAAAACTCAGGAATTTCAATATACCATTGCTAGTTTTTAATAAGGTGTAATATATGATCATCAAAATTTGATCATATATTATACTGTATGATCATAATTTCATCTTATAACTCACCATATTATCATGATCAATAATTTAATGGAAACAAAGGGGAGTTGTGAAAGCAGAAAGCTCAATACATGCATCTGACAAAGAACAATCTGACAGATCAATTATTTTCTCTGCCAAGTTTCTTCTTGGTGTTTTTCCTTCGTATTTATCACGTATGTCCTTGTTATAATGACGCTTATAAAGCTTTAAAAGGTTTTTAAGAATTCATTCTATCTACTATCAACTTTAAGTTACGTGTATTCTTAAAAAACAAATGAAAGTACACGTTAGGTGAGCTGTAGCTTATAAAATCGTTCCAATTCCATCGCCAACAAGTACAGGAGAAAATACTATGCCGATATACTTACTTTTTTGCGTTCACAGTTTGAAATGAATACACCTACAGCTTTTAGAAGATATTCCCACCAAGGCTATCCCAAAACATGAACTTTAACGACTTCAGATCCTGGAAAATTTTTCACAAGGAATAAACAACCACAAAGTTTAGAAGAAAGCCGCCATTAACGTTTGACGCACGTGCAGTCATGCGCAGACAGGTCCTCTATAAAACTGGAACCCAGTGCCGCTCGAGCGAGTCGTAACATTACTGGGAGCATGGCGGGTCTTGTGAGGAGAGCTTCTGCAATTTTGCCTCAACTTTGCAATTTATCCTCGAAGAGAGCAGTGCTGTGCAGTTCCAACTTTCAAAGTAAACGGCTTCTGCACGTTGCAAGGCAGCTTTTAGCAGGTAAAGTCATACAAATCGTATCCCTACGCCATGATCGATATTGCGCAAAAATATTACCCGGGACGTACGGTCAACGTGGAAAGTTTCGATCGAGGCAATTAAGGGCCGGGGTTTTGTAGTCAATTGCAATCTTAATTCCTCAATGTAAGACGTTTAACCTCTAGAAGTTCGACTGTCTTTTTATAAACATAAGCAGGCATACATTATTACATAAACTCATCTTAGGTGTAACTAACTTGATTTGCTCCGCAGTCCCGCCGGCCTGATCGAATGTTTCCACGCAGACGTGTTTTTCTATTCTAGACATTCTAGCTCTCCCAAATCGGTTCATTCAGATATTTCGATCGAAATGTCTGAATTTTCGCGTGGTTTTAAATTTATTGGTACGTTTATACTGTACAAGCAGAGTCAAACACCGATCTGATGGCCATCAAAAAGCTCAGCACATTCTTTTGATAACTTTTAATCCTGTCTTATACCATTGCATTTCACATTTATAGCAAGATAGTATGGCATTCTTTTAAAAAAGAACAGCCAAATGAATGAGCTGCTCGTCTTATGGGCGAGCAGTGGGTATGGCTTTGCAGGTTTGCAAAGCGTTGAGCAACCTGAGGCAAAGATCCTGACTTTCCATCTAAAATTCTTCAAACTGTAGGAATAAAAAACACTGAAACTTGGCATGAACCTTTGAAATTAATCGTACTCTAGCAATAGCATGAAAAGAATACAAAACATATCGACAGTTGCAATTATATCAATTGTTAGATTTTCTCAATTTTTCCGCATAAAATCCTCCAACTTTATTGATTGCTAAGATTTGATGTTACAAATCTCTGATCTTTCAATCTTTTACAAGTGTTAAGTGACATAACCCTCAAAAGGGGTGGATATTCTGTCATGATAGCTGTCACATATATGCAGCAGTCGAGGCGGACAGAATAATAGAGCAGTTCAGGAGCAAAATTAAGAAAGCACTATTTTGTAAAATCTATGGTAAGGATTATCTTGTAACTTGCTGTGAGTGAACTTTAACTGTTTGCCAACTTGTTTGAGATCAATGCAAAAAAATCACCACGGAAAATTAAAAATAATCACGTTTTATTAAATAAGAAGACTTCAGAAAATTACTCATAACTTGAGCTAATCTTGCTTGATCGTCACAATTTTTGACATCATTTTATGGTTCTTTTGTTAGGCTTAAAAAATTTTAAGAAATCGCTGAATGTTTTCGTTTTCAAAAATGTGTTTAAAAAAGGGACCTGTCAGAACAATAAAAAACCTGCAGGCCACCTTAGACAGAAAATTTGAAACAAACATCAGAACATATTTACAATAGGTAACTGCAATCCATGCTACAAAATAATCTTGGGACACTTGTCATTTTTTACACTTAAAACAGGGAAAAATATCAGCAATTACCCCCCTATTACAATGCTGTGTACCTTGAAAATACAACGCCTTCTGTTGCAGTCTATGTTGCAACATTGGTTTGGGGGAAAAGGGGATTCAATTATCCATTTCTGAGAATTTGTAACAGAATGTCACATAATATTTAGTTGTTAAAATGAGCATCCCAAGGAATTATGGCGTGGATTGTAAATTCACCAGTCACATAGAATACTTTTTTGCTATTGAATTTTAGAGAGAAAATACACAGAAAAGCATGAATGGATAAGTGTAGAAAATGGAATTGGAACAGTAGGAGTAACTGATTATGCCCAGGTAAGTCTAGCCAGTTTGTCTTGTTTGCCCTGTGTGCTTACAATCACCAATGGCCTGATGGAAAGCTTTAGCTACTACTCTACTTCACTCAGAGAAGTCAGCTACTTTTTCCCTAAATTGGATTACAAAACTGTACCTAATTAAAAAAAAATTCAAAGATTCTTAAAATGGTCACTTGCTCTACCAACCAGATGCCTGTTTCAATTTTTATTTAAATCCCTGTCTGCCACTAAGAAACATTTTAAACAGTGTGAAGTAGATTAAACGGTGCATGTACATGTACTTTTGTTTCTTTTTTACTTCTAGCGACAATTAGGAGATATTGTATATGTTCAACTTCCTGATACTGGGGATAATGTTTCAGAAGGAGGTAAGAAACATTGGAAACTGTCTCTGACTTGACAAAAAACATTAATAAAATATAAAATTAAATTTGTTATTTTAATTTTCGTATTTTTTACATCCCTTCACTTTATTCTGTATAAAATTTTAGTCTGAAACAATGTACGTTGAGTATCAGTTCCTTTTTGCCTTTGAGACTGCCCTCGGAACAGGTGACAAAATTTCCAGTTTTATATGCAGCTTACAAAACAGAGATTAAGTCCTCATTGTATAATAATTACTGAAACATTAATTTGATAATAAAGGTTGTTTATGCTGTAGTTTCATAGTACATGTACCCATAACAAGTGGTTCAAAACTTGTGTAACTGTTTCTGTTAACTGGTATAAAACTCATTGCACTGTGTATGTAAATTTGTTCTTAGACAATTTTGGGGCATTGGAAAGCGTCAAAGCTGCAGCAGATATCTACGCACCAGTTTCAGGGATGGTTCATGAAATTAACAGCACCTTAGAAAGCGAACCAGAGTTAGTGAATAAAGATCCTTATGGTGAAGGTAGGTACACGCGTGTTACAAATATGTAGGTAAGGTTAAAACACATTCCAGATGTCAGATCCATGATGTAGCTCTTCTCTGCTATGCACTTGGCACTATAAACAAATTAAAGAATATGTATACAAAGGAAAGAAAAACACTGTGTAAAAAGAAACTTAAAAAATGTATTTGGAAAGAAGTGATTAATTACTGATTTGTCATTTATACTAGTAAAAGAATAAGTACATGTACTACAGCGTCAGTTTATTAAGAATAGCTAGTAGAGCCACACAATATAATAACAATTTCTTTTGTGTGTTTTATTCATTACATGTACGTGTACATGTAATGGAGCACCATAAGGCAACAATAATCGTTCACTATCAGTCTGATGGCATAAGGAAAACAAATCTCTTTAGCATCTGCCAGTAATTTTGCTGCAAATAATGTTTCGCTCATTTGTAGTTGTGTCTACTTTCCAGAAAAATAGCAGCTTTCTTTCCAGTCAGTTGTTGGAGGAATGATTTTAAATTTGTACTAGGCCAATAACAGGCTCAGCGATGGAATGATATAACATTATTGTTGAACTCAGTTATCATAAAATATTGTGGTACATTAAATCAGTGCATGTCTTGAAGATTGATTATTTGCTTCAGGAAGTAATTTATCTGCTCACCACCGACAAGTTATGATACATGTATTTTGCTTAACCTCATCCAATAATTGTTATTGATTTGCATTTTCATCTCCACTTATTCTTGACAAGGGTAACCTAACAGGTAAAGGATGGAGATAGTAATGTGAGGTCAAAATATCATCATGCTGAATGTAATAATTTCATTTTGTCCTCTGTTTACAGGTTGGCTAATCAAGATCAAGCTGGAAGATGATCTGCCAGGCGATCTCTTGTCTGAAGAGCAATACCATGAACTACCTGAAGTCAAGGATGAAGAACATTGAATCTAAATAAAACAATAACCAATAACTAAATTGGTTTGAACAATTTTTATCATATTATTCTTCTACTGTGAATAACAAAATGAACAAAATGTGTACACAAATTATCTGGTGTCAGTCTATTTACTCACAACATTAGTATAATGGTTTGTAATCAGCCAGTGTACATGTAACACAATCAATTACTTTAATTTATTAACATAATAAATTATTGTTGACTTTGTATAAGCAAGGATGATCAATTTGTTACTGGAAAATAATAACAAGGATTTTATGGTTTCTGTACCTTTTTTATGACCTTTGTATTTGACATTTTCTTGCCACCCTTTATCTATGTACTGTTTCTTTGCTCTAGTTGTGATCTTTTGTGGAATCCTGATTTTTTGAACCCTTGTTTTCTGGAACCTCCAGATAATTCAAACAAATAGCATTTCCCCTTCTGTTAGAAGAACACTGTAGTTTTGGCTCTGATTTCTTGAACCACTTTTCGTTTCCTTTAGAGTTGGTAAAATCTTGAAACCACTGTAATGTATTGAGAGATATTGACATCTCAAGAAATTGTAGTTGCTTTATGACTCAAGTTATGTAACCAGGACCTCTCAATGTTCCAGATATGTTTGAATTGTAGTAAATACCAAATCACATTTCAGTTTTCTGATAATTTGTTGGGTCAGGTAGCTGACCTTATCAGAGACCCCCTCTTATCTCTAGGTGAGCAAAAGGTTAACATTGCAAACCAAACTAAACATTCTGACTTCCATAAGACAGCTGGACCGGCTGTCCTCCTTCAGAGGGTCTATTATATATACTCTGGCGGTTTAAGCCAATTTTGAGTGTCAGTTTTCAGGTACATTCATATTTAACTAGCAGTTTTTTGAAGCCAAGAAATTTTATCGGCAATGTCTCGGTCTTTTGTAGAAAACGAAAGCAATTTGCAGTCTACAAGATCAAAGTATAGTGGTTTGCAGACTGTATGTCCCCCTTTAACACACCATTCTTTCAGTCAGTCAAAAGGGCAAAGCAAGTAAATCTCACTAGGATGCGACAATCCGGTCAGTTAACAGGTTAAAGAAGAAAAGAAAAAGGGTTTTTTTCCTCCAGTTTTTCAGTTTGTTTCTCATTTGCTTGTTTTTGCTCACTTGAATGACTAAAACGGGACTGCTAGTAGTCATGTTGCAAATACAGTACAAGTACAGTTCTTCAATAATTAAAATGAGATTCTCTGTTCTCCTCTTGCTTCAAGTTGAAGCTTTATTGTGTTTGTTTGACAATGGTGGCAGGTACAGTAGTAATACACAGTCACTAGGCACAAAATTAATGTACTTATTTTAACTGATGGGTGATAGACTTGCAGAGACTTTGTTCTTGTGCGGTTAAGAGTAGTTAAATTTTGTGGGTAATCTATTAAATATAGTAATAAACAATTACAAAAACTATTGTAAATTTCTTACATATTATACGGTTCGATTTAGTCGGTGGAATCTGTTTCAAAAGAAGTTCTTTATTGTTGTTCTTTTGCACTCAGTTGAAATCAGTAATAACAACATTTGATTAGGTTAAGCTTCCCTGGGTGACAGAGGGTTTTTTTCTTCTTCAAAGCTGTCGTCTGTGAGAGGGTTTTCCACACAAAAAAGGAAAGATAACCTAGCACCCAGGGAAAGGTTGAGAATGATAGCCAGAATAATCAAGGGTTAGATTTGTGCTATTTCCCGTGAATTTATGTGTGGTGCGGGCGATGATTTGCTCAAAGTTTCCATTCAGGGGATTCAGAATTTTTTTTCCATTTTCTACTAGCTATTTAGAATCCAGTGTTTAAAGAAGCAATGTCAAGACATTTCATTCCATGTCATTTTTCCTGATTACTTTCAAAGTGAAGGAAACCTCACAAATTATAATAATTCCATAACAAAGAAAAGCATCAAAAGAGTAGTAAAAACACAAAAATAATCAAGGGTGGCTTCGACTGAAGAAGGTTAAGAAGGATTACGAACTACAAACTTGCCCTTTTTTAAGATTTGTTTCCATGACAGCTCCTTTAATTAGAAAGATAAGTGTGTGGTTCCAGAAAATGTCCATATCCTCCCCCCCCCCCCACAGAAGAAATTACAAATTCCTGTGGTGGGGGGGGTCTCAAAGGTTGGAATTTCCAGAGGGGTGGGGTTTTTTAGAAAAATACCCCTTCTGTGGGGATGTGTGGATAATTGATGGAACTACACAATGAGAAAAAATAAATGATAAAGATAGTAAATTTTAAGCTCGGTGATAAATAATGAAAATGAATTTTTCAACAATGACATGAGCATGAGACAAAGAAAAAATCTGAGTCCCTGACGGAAATCGAACCCATGGCCTCCCAGATACTCGTTGGGTGCTCTAACCAACTGAGCTACCAGAGACTCGTTGTGAACTGGGCCATTTACTAGGTTGATGTGTGACACGACATGGATTTGATTCCTGTGGGGGACTCAGAATTTGTCCCATGCTCGTGTCATTGTTGAAAAATTCATTTTCATTAGAAAAAATTAAAGTTACCAAGTTCTAGTTTTCTTCAATTAATTAAGGATAATGTCAAACAGTTGCTTGCATGATGAGACAAGCCAAACATTATCAATCCATTATCATCATCATTATTATATCCAATCAGAGTTTTGGATCTATAAATTTCAGTTTGAGTATTTGTTGAAGAGCGAGACTATGAATAAATTGATTACTTCAAGAAAGAAGAAAAGCCAGGGGAGCTTTTCACAGTTTTCAATGTGCTGAACAATTAAGGTCAATTAAATCTTTTTGGTCCAGAAGATATTTTGCACGTTAAGCGAGCCTACAAAAAATTTGCTTAGGGACTGGTTTCTAGTTAGGAGGAAGGAGGACGCTGGGAGTTGTTGGGGAGGGGTGGTTACAGCGACAGCCTTGCACTATTGTTTGCTGCTGCGAGGGTTGACTCGGGTTCGCTTGCAGAGAAATAACAGTTCGGGAGTTTTTAGCGACCGAAAAAATGGCCGACAGCGTGGTAGAGGAAGTTCAGCCTATAGCAAGTGATTCAGGAGTGCAATCTCAGCAAACAGCTGAGGGAGGCGAGGTAGAAACAGCAACTTCTGCAGATGGGAAAAGTAGCGATGCTAGCGCTGTTGAACAAGACGATAAAGAAGGAGGCGAACCGCCGAAGAAGAAGTCAAAAAAAAGCCCATCAAAGAAGGCTGTAAATGCAGAGCCCGGCAGCGCTGGCCAAGATAAATACCCATTTGCCCGATCACGAGGTATAAGAATCTTCAGTGATCGAGAAATCGAGTCCCAGGACGCAGAGATGACCAAAGAATACTGGCGTTTTTGGAACGACACAGCCGAGGAACTGTGCAGCGATCGAGCGTACAACGACTGGGGGAAGCGAGATCTAAAGCTTTACATCGATGCTGCCTGGATTATACATAAGACTTACTTGCAAGAACTACGCGAACGAGAGTTAGCAGGCTTACTCAAAGAGCTGCAAGAGAAATATGGTTATGTTGAGTTGCCAGCGAAACTGAAAAGCCAAGACCAAGCTGTCACGAACGCCCTGTCAAAGGTAGCATTTTGTTTGTGTTTGTACATGTTTAAATGTGGTTTGTGAAAGTTGTTTAGCGCTTGTGTGCGATCGATTATTGCTTCTAACTGCTTCAGGG
The DNA here is from genome assembly GCF_052425735.1 of Oculina patagonica. Taxonomy (NCBI): domain Eukaryota; kingdom Metazoa; phylum Cnidaria; class Anthozoa; order Scleractinia; family Oculinidae; genus Oculina; species Oculina patagonica. Next base: position 26,076,483 of record NC_135761.1, read on the forward strand.
GTTATCGTGAAAGTTTATACAAACTTGCTCTATCCCCTGGGAAAATATTTTTGCCTTCTTTGTGCAAAGGCCCTGGTGTTGGGGTTGAGGTTTTTATTATTTTTTTTTATTTCTTGTATAAGTATAACAAAATGGCAACAACAAAATAAAAATACAGAGAAATGGCCATATCAAGAGAACCAAAAGTAGCATTTATAATTCTACACTACATTCTAAATACAGTGGAACCCCTCTGTCACTCTAGGGAAATGTCAAGTGGCTACTTCATGTGTGTTTCACAAAATATCCATACCTCCTTCACGGAGGACTGTTTGGTTTATATCTGCCCACTCCTCTGGAAATGCCAGTTTTGCTTCATACTTTCCTTTTAAAATTTCAGCTTTTGACAGTCTTCACCCCCTTGAAATTTCCATTGACCTTCTGTGGGGCAGGTATGGATACAACCTCATACCCAGGGTCTTTTATCCCCTTGACCAGTGGTCGGGAAATGAGCGACTCCTGGAAAGTTCTGATTGGACGTATGAAAATATCGAACTTCTAGTTCAACTGCGCATGCCTAGCTTTCAAAAACATGACTCAACGAACTTGTTGGTGTTTTACTTCCAGCCATTTTTATTGTTTTTAGAGCCATCAAAATCGATCCTCCAACAGAACTTTTGAGAGTCGCTTGTTTCATATAGCTTACGCAGTAAGGAATGAAGACTCAAGCAGTGGCGGGTCTAGGGGAATGGCCCACCTTATTTTTAGGCAAAACAGGGGATGGATGATCGGGGGCCCACTTATGTCTGGATCTGCCACTGTCAAGATACAAGATTGGTTTGGATATTTTCTGGAACTACACAATAGAGGTTGGCCACTTACCTGTAATAAAGCCTGGTTTTCACTAGTGACGCAAGCGCAAGCACAAGCTCAAGGATAACAGCTTTTATTTCACCGTGAAAACTGCTTGGACTCAAGCAAAAGCACAAGCGAATTGCATTTTGATGCTTGTGCTTGTGGCAAGCACAAGCACAAAGATGAAAATTTGTCCTTTTGCGTGATTGCGTTTGTGGTTGCGCTTGTGCTTGTGTCGCTTGTGAAAACCAGGCTTAAAGGTTTAAGAGAAATTAGCTTAAGCAGGGCTGTGCTCTAAGGGTGACGGGTGCCTCAGGCGACTAACTTTTGTCTTTGGGTGACCAGATAATCTTATTTCTTACATATAAGCTTTATGCTGGGAGGGATGGAAACTAAAATTTCGGAGCACTTGCCATCTGGGCGAGTGACCTTCGAATTGCACTCGTCCAAATCAGTTTTCACTCGCCCCATATCATCTCAGAAAAAAAAATTAGCCCTCCTCTGCCAAAAAATTACCGTGCGTGCCGACCGTGCCACCGTGGTGGTGGATTGCAGTACAGGCTGCTATCTATCTCTTCAAAAAAAAATAACCTAAAATAGACCTAACTCCAAAATACATCCGTGATGTGCACTCGCGCGACAGTTTTCACACTCGCCTGGGCGAGCGGGCGAGCGCTAATTTCCCACCCTGTGCTGGGCACCCTGGATCTCATAGTTTGGAACCTTTTGGCTTCTTGTAATTATTCTTAGAGCACAGCCTTGTTAAGGCCTTCTAGAAATTGCACATTACTGCAGTGCAAAAACATGTGGAAACCAATCACAGAACCAATCACAGATTGTGTCGTTTGTCACCTTTGATTTTAGACTCTTGCCTGCATCAACATGTTGAAAACAAAGCCAAAATTACATTCTTGCTGGCAGCTAAGGCTAAATTGGGTTATTCCAGAAAAAATACACACACCCCGACGGATGGCAATAACCCATTGCAGACTACAGGGCCACTTATTTGCACATGTCATTGAATAAGAATAGCACCTATTGTGTTATGCCTCATTCTACAAAGCATTCCAACACATGTAAATAAGGTGGACCAAAGCGGCCCTGAATTCTATATTTGCTCTGTTTGTCATCATGTTGTCAATGACATTTGGACAAAATTAGAAGCTGGTAAAAAGTGCAATATTTAAACTCCTCGGCTGTTAACACTGAAGAGTACGGGGGGTTGAACCCCCCCACCTACCATATTTGTGGTCCTTGGTATATGAGCACATACCATGGCCCGTAAACCAATCAAAACTCAGGAATTGTAATATACCATGGCTATTATTGCCATTTCCAGCATTTTGACATACAAACAAGGCAAAAGGGTCATTATGCATTGTTTTAACCGATGTGTTGACCCTTTTACCTCTTTTGCATGCCTTCTCAACAAAAGAATATATCATCCAAGGCTCAACTGCAACAACACCTATTTCTCTACATTATTCCTTTGTCATTTGAATATGTACAATGTATTTTTGACTGGTCTTTTTTGCACTTGCATATGTACATGTATTTCGCTCAGCAAGCCCCGTCATGTCAGTTTATTACCATTTCTGCACATCGTGGTGCTTATAATTTGATAAAAATATAAAATGACACAGCAGCTGAAGCAATAAATTACTTTGTTTGTTGTTCTTAATTTCAGCTTCAAGATTCCACAGCCAACTTGAATGAGCTAAACCTGGAGTTATCCCGCACCAGAGGCAAGGCCATGAATCTTAAACAACGAGCACTCAGCGATTCTTTTCCTGCCAAACAAAAGGACGAAGAAACAAGAGTAATGAATAAGCAAGTCAGTGAGTTGGAGAAAAATCTGTATGAAGGCATGTCGGAAGTAAAGCGAGATCAAGACTCAATGAAGAAAGCCCTTAACAGACAGAAGACTTTGGTGTTCAAAGCACGTCAAGAACGACCTTTAGTTGGGGACAGTTAAGGCTAGATCAGTCTATTTAAGGAAAAAAAAGAAAAATGTTTATTTGGAAATCAGTAGCATGTTCGATTTAGCATTTTGTACCTAACATCTTGTACTTTTTGAAAACAAAGGATTTTGCTTGTTTTAATGAAAAACCTTCCTAAGCTTTTACCATATCTATTAAAAAAACACAAAAGAAGGATGAGCAGATGAAAGGACTCCTATCAAAATATTGTTAATATCAAACTTTTACAGATGGCCTGCAGCAACTGCAGAGCATTCATTACTGACAGTATATTTATCATTGTTACATAGATTTGAACTGGGATACTGTATTCATGAACAGGACTTTGATCCGTCCCTGTTATGGCAAAACATATGTTCTTTGGAACTTTTAAATTTACACAAAAGTAAAAATTAAGGTGGAAATGAAGTATCAAACAAAATGACTGTGGTCTCAGTTTTTCAGTGCGGTTCCAGAATTTCCTTGTTTGTTAATTTACCGAAAAAGGTTTACTAAGGCCCCCTGCTCTTCTGTGCCTCCCACCTAATAAGCCTTCCTCTGGATGTTCAATTCCCTCTCTAGCCCCCCCCCCCCCCCCCCCCACCTTTCCCGTTCCTCTTCTGCCAAGGGATGGCACATTATGCAAATTCATAGACAAGTTGTTTCATCCACCACATTTATTTTTTATTGTTACAGTCAACTCTCGTTAAAGCGGACACGCTCGGGGCGTCGTTTAGTGTCCGTAATAGCGAGAGTCCGTAATAGCGGGAGTCATTTCCAGTCAAACTTTATTCGCCGGGGATCTGGATTTTGTCCGTAATAGCGAGTGTCCGCAATAGCGGGGTGTCCGCAAGGCGAGAGTTGACTGTACTATTTTGTGAAAATGTGTCACTAAACAACTAAGACATCGAAAAGTTTTATTATTTCTTTCATATTTACTCAAAACATGATTTCAAATTAGCCCCCTCTTCGTTAAGTTTCCCCTCAAAAGATCTTGGAGAAGAAATAAGCCCCCCCCCCCCCCCCCAGGGGCTTACAAGGTTTTGCGGTACTCCCTCAACCTGACTGAAGCCTTGATGAAACAGGGATGGCGCAGTGGTGAGGGCACTCGGCTTCCACCAGTGCCCGGGTTTTAATTGGGAAATTCCAGAAAATATCCATACACCACGACGGACGGCTTCAATATTTTAATCCCCCTTGCTTTCGGAAATTCCAAAATGCGTTACCCCCCCCCCAATAGTTTTTGCAAACTATGCACAAAAAGCACACCACCATCTACAAGTAAAACAGGCAAAGGCAAGAAGAGGCAAAGTGCACTTGTGCCATGGGTCCAGTGCGACAGTTGTGATGAATGGTTCCATCTGTAAGTGATGTTTAGAAATAAGCCAGCATTGTAATGAAATTGTTTAATGTGGACTTATGATCACAAAATTTGCAACTCTCTGATTTAAGCCGTTTTTGCACATAAACAAGTGACTAGTGCGGGAAGAAAAATCTTTTGCAATATCTCCTTGTATTGAAATATGGCAATTAGTTATCCGATGCTGTTTCACCTGGCTGCACTTTTCTCGGGCTGAAAATCACTTCATGTGAAAACAGGTCTGAGGGTCTGGAAGTGTTACCATGGTAATGCAAATTTATTTTACTTGTTATTGTGTCACCATGAGTGTACCAAGTTTAAATGCTTTAAAAGGGGAATTGAAGCATTGATTTCTTAATCAATTTGACCATGACTGCCAAATATTATTTGATGTATTTTGTGTATGTACTTTTGCCAGGAAAATGGTCTTATAAAGACCAAATCATTTAAGTCATAAAAATTTGACCCCCACCTAGCTAAGAAATAGCAGAGAGTCTTCATTTGCTTATTTTGGGAAAACTGTCAGGGTAAAGATAGTGAATTGTTGTTTACATTGGATACATTTGAAAATGTATGGGCTACTTGATTGATAAAATTTGGGATATATGATAAAAACAGGTGTCTACGGTCCAAAGCCGCCCCCTCCCCCCGCCCCCCCAACACCTTACATTTTTCTGGTTGTCAAAACAATTGTCTTAAGTTAGAAGTTTTTGTCGACAACATAGCAACCCATCCTTTGTTCAATTTACGATAGAAAAGGCGATAAAGGAAAAAAATATTGAGATATTAAGCAAACGGAAAATGAAACAAAATTGAGTTAATAAGAATCTTACTAACTTTTATTTAATTAAACTTTGTGTACAGGAAATGTGTTGGCCTCAGTAAAAAGCCAGAAAAAAAAAGAAGAGTGGAACTGCAAAGATTGCATAAATAAGGACTGAATATAATGTGTACCAAGATAAAAACAACATAGGTGTGTGGTGCAAAATAGGTGGATCAGACACTTTATACAAGCCTGCTTAAAGGAAACTAAACAAAGAAATTGAGATAGTAGTCTAGTTATAACTAAAGTTACAGTTGATAGAGTTACAGTTATAGAAAAATCTGAACGCAAGAAGAGTTTAACGCCAACAACCTTGAAGTGTCACAGGGGTATAGGCAAGCTCAATTTAGTGCGGAAAACAGAATACCGGTAGTTATTTAATATGAGTTACAGAGATACCAAAACTAAAAGCCCGAGGATTGTATAGACACTTTAGAATTATTTTCAGTGTGTTTAGCTATTAAGCACAAGCAAGAATAATAATTCAAATTGATCAAATTGCTAAAATGTATTTATTGAATTGTTAAACTGTCTATACAGTGCAAGCATTATATGTACTGATACCACAAGAAATACACCTTATAGCTGCAAGTTGTGATCTAAAGATCTATCTATCCATTGAAGGGGATAAGCATTTGTGGCTGTTATGACAATATTATGAATTATGAATTGAAGTAGCTCCCAAATTTGTCTAAAAAAAATTAGCCAAAGACAACATTGCACCTGTTAATGAGAAAATGAAATTTGTAAATGGAAGGATATTGAATAAATTTCATATTAAGTGAAACACTTGCCTCATTCTTTTGCATTCTAAGATCTCGGAGATGGAAGTAGAAGGTTGTACATAGTTACGCTGCAATGAGTGGCTGCACGTTTTTTTTTTCATTACTAGAAGCCAAATCAAACTCCATACTTTTTCTTAACACTTTTGACTACTGAGAACTCTTACCATAAAACATTAAATTTGGGTGAAAACATTAATTTAAATTGGTCCATTATCATACATTGAAGGAAGTGTACATTGAAATTAAATGAATTATATTAAATATAGTTGTGGAGAAAATCTAGACAACTTCCTGCCTTTGGCATGCAAGACATACCGTAAAATTCCGGTTATAAGCCCCCCCGCTTATAAGCCCCCTCCGGTTATAGGCCCATCCATTTGGAAACAAAAAAAAACCATCTGGTTATAAGCCCCCCGGATATAAGCCCAACTCTACTGGATGGCAGTAATGAACAGAGCTAAATGTTGCTCTATTATACTTTTTAACTTTAAAACGTATTTCAATCAACACTGCTGTGGCTCGTTTGGAAGCATTTTTTTTATTCCGCTTATAAGCCCTGCCGGATATAAGCCCCTCCGTTTATAAGCCCACCCAAAACCCCTTATGAAGTTGTATAAGCCCAGGGCTTATAACCGGAATTTTACGTTATAAGGCCAATATGCAATTTTTTTATGCTATCCTTTCCATTATGAATAGTTCAATAACTCTTGGGACCTCTTCCAAATTATTTTTTCACACTGATGCCCTATTGATAATGAAGAAAATGCATTTTTTAATATAATTTTGGTGCTTTCCATGGTTTGTCTTAAAAGGAAATATGTAACTGTATTTCTAATTGAAGGGAACCTCAAAAAAATATTCTCCAGAGAAAAAAAAATGCATAATAATTTGTAATACACCTGTACATCAAAGCAAAACAACAATGGTTATGACTAAAGGTGATAAAGACAGAAAAGAAATAACAAACTAAATAAAACCTCAATAATTTTAAGAAAATTAAAGTATCCCTGTCATAGCACCTTAGACGATTAAAAACCAAAATCAAGTTTTAATAAAAACTTTTATTGAGGAATGAGCAGTATCACAAAAGCTCCTAGCTATCAACAAAATTCAACTGAATTTGCCTGCTCAGAGTCTGTTAGTATCAATTAAGAGATGAAAATTGTGATATTTAAGTGCACCAGAACTCAATTAGAGAATGAAGCTCAGTGGCGGATAGAGGGGAGGGGCCTGGGGGGACCGGGCCCCCACCATATTTTTTTTTTCGGAAATAGTTCGTTTTCCTTGAAATACAGGAATTATCTTAACAGAATTCACGATTCATAGTCAAGCGGGCCCCCTCCTTAGCTGAAGGTCTGGATCCGCCACTGAGGCTGGAGGCAATTTGGTAATGGCCTACTTAATCTGAACATGCAGTGATGGAAACAACCTCTTATTAAAAAGGTCATAGCCTTTATCAGCCACTATCTTCTTTTAGAACAGATTCATTACAAATTATGAAATTTGTTAGAAGTTTAAGTAAATCAAAACAAGAGATTAATAAAAACTTAAATCAAAATTAAACTGAATAATTAATGTCCAACTAATACTAATTAAGTGTCCAAAACCTATGATGGCAAGGATGAAGATGATGATGATGAAGCTGTCCAAACACAGTAAGCTGCAGTCTGCCAAATCACTGGACAGTTCCGTAACATGAACAAAACTGGTAGACACAGTAAAAATTAACCCCATATACGTTCATGTTGAATCCTGAACAAGAACAGATGATTGGCCAAACCAAGAGGGTTGGAGATAAAATTTTCCTGTCAATGTTAAAAAAAGACAAATTAATTTAAAGGAAGAGCAATACAAAACATGGTATATTGTAATATCAATAATGCCATTTAATGTCTGGCAACAGCACAAAGCATGGTTTTAAGTAGTTGCGAGACAAGTTGCACAACTTGTTGGCTTGTATAACAGCACCTTAATGCCACTATTGAAAGTGGACAGCTGCTTTGCAAAAAAAATTGTGGTATAAAAAACATCTCTTGGAATCTCTTGGTGATATAGAAAGCAAATGTGCAAAAAGACAAAAAAAAGGTACCGGTAAGTCCTTTTATATAAATTGCTTTAAAACAACCAAACCCAGGAGTCCTGCACATTTTATTCATTTAACACGACAAACAAATTCTCAAGTTGGCATTAATGGGGGTGCACTTCCTTGCGTTAGTTAAGCCTGTGCGACTCAATGATTGCGTGACATGACAGAAATGCACTTAAGCTCTCCCCAGCACTATGAGATCAATGCAAGACAGCAATTGCTGGATCCGACAAGATCTGAAAAGAGTATTGGTTAGCTAGCGATATTCATAGGCAAAGTATCCAACAAGCTTGGAAGAGCGACCCAATGCAAGTTAATTGAAGCAAATATCAAACCAACCTCGAAGAGAGGGGGAGGGAAAAATTTCAAACGCTATGATATTCATAATTAATATAGTGAATTAAATGCGAAACGTATATGCTTTACAAGTAAACTATAAAGAATTTGTTAGGGCTTTTGTAGATAGACTATCTAAACAACAGTCTACTGGAAAAGACAGAACCAAGAGCTCTACTGACTGAGACTTGGCCATGAAATGCGGTAATAACGTCATAATAGAGCTAGAATGCAATGTACAGACAGAGTTTGCTTGACCTTGGGCTTGTATTTACGTTAGCCCGATTGAGTATGGAACCAGCATAAAAGGCAATATATATATAAAACATATATAAAAAATACACTACTAGAGCTGGAGGAAACAAGACAACAGAAGAAATAAAAAATAAACGAGCCATTCAGGCAAGCAACATGTTGTTTTCTACGTAACTTATACTACCGGTTTCCAGCACTGCGTATTAAAAGCTCAAATTTATGGTCGCGAATCTTACGAAATATAGGCTTAAGTTTATCTTATAGTAAAGATTTGATAATATTAAAAGGTTACATGTCGGAAAGAAAGAGAGTAAATACGATACTCATAACTTTGAAAGCATAATTATTATAAATTGACCCCAAAAGAAAACGAGCACGAATAAAATATCAACACGAAACGTGCATGCGCTATAAAAACGTGCTCGCGCTATAATGTAAATGCTATTAATTAATGTTTGTAAGCTTATGATATAACACATTACCTTTTTGAAATCCACATAAACAAAAAATTGAAATCCACTGAACATAAATAAAAATGCGCGAACTACGAAAGCCGAGGAGGGACTGCAGACTTCAGACTTCGGACTTCAGACTTCAGACTTCAGACTTCAGACTTCGGACTTCAGACTTCAGACTTCTGACTTCAGACTTCAGACTTCAGACTTCGGACTTCAGACTTCCGCCTTTAGCATTCAGAGACTTCCGCCTTCGGTTGAGAAAGAAAATGAAAAGCCCACAACAAGGGGTATTCAGCGATCGAACAAGAACCGTTGCTATCCGTGTGGTATCAGAAAGAGCGTGTAAATCAGCTAATAAAAGTTAACTCCAGTTTCTAGCAGGAAAGTGCCAAATTGTCCAAAAGATCCATTTAAACCAGGTATTTTTTATCTCTATTTGCATGACTCTTATAACCCTTTCTGCCCTTTGTCTCGTCTGACACTGATACCACAAGGAAAGCATTGGTTTTCGTCTGATCGCCGAAGTTAAGCCCTGTTGGGCGGGGTTAGTACTTAGATGGGTGACCAACTGAAAATACCCCTTGTTGTGAGCTTTTCAGTTTCATTCTTTCTTTTTCTTACGAAATCAGTAACTTTTAAGGCCTTCTATTTTTTCGAACGGTTTCGTTGACCTTTGTACGTTTCATTGTCCCGATTGGGGCGAGAAAGTCCGAAGTGCAGTCGCGCTAGCTTCTCCTTGAAATCCTCACTCGAAATAAAATCGAAATCCTGGCTCTACATCGGTCTATGCTCTTTATTTTGTGAAATATACTTACTGTTTGTTTTTTTGTTTGTATGTTTGTTTGTTTATTTGTCCAGTGTTACGTAATTAAGAGATCATGTATAAGCCATAAACGATATTGCGGCCTATTAATTGTGTGTGAAATAAAGAAAAAATATGGTTCCAGGTACCGCTGTCTGCAGGTCTGCAAACTGAGAATTTATTAATTTAATTTTGTTCATAGCAATAAATTAATTTAGTTATTAAAAAAAAATCTCGTTACGCCGATCCTCGTTCCAACGTTCCGCCGTTCCGTGTTCCTCTATTTATACACCATTTAAGGACATCCGATCCGGATCTGACTTTATAGATAGCGGCCGCGGATTTGCCGGATCGAACAACTCAGCAACTCGGAGGTCAGCGAAAATCAAGCGAAGGCGGAAGTCTCTGAATTCTAAAGGCGGAAGTCTGAAGTCTGAAGTCTGAAGTCTGAAGTCTGAAGTCTGAAGTTTGAAGTTTGAAGTCTGAAATCTGATGTCCCTCCTCGGCTTTCGTAGCGAACATATTAGTCTAGCCTGCGAATACAGCCGCCTCTATCATTTTCCATTTGCGAATTGCGTGCGCGTAAAATGCAAATCATTAACTCGGCCAATGGAGTCCTTCCGCTACCCTCGCTACCCACAAGGCGCGCGCGAAGTGAAGAAGCCAATCAGAAAGGACCTTACGAGAGCTGCTACACAACTGTTCGCAAACGGTTGATACCAGTTCGGAAAATGATGAAGAGGTGGAGCGAATCATGTCCAAGAGTCAGGCTAGTGTACTGAGTCGAAAAAGAAGTGCAGACGAAGATTTTCAGGAAGAAGGTGATACAGAGAACGATGAGAAACGGCGGGAAACACATGCAGTCGGACCCGCGAAAGTCATTGGTAAGCTTTTTGTTATATTCGCAACGATTAATTCGACTTTTAATCTTCTGTCGATTTAAAAGAAATGATCAAAGGCAGATGCTTCTGTAAAGAACAAATTTATACCTGATAACTCTTTCATGTAATAACTTTGACCAAATGCGAATTAGATCGAGGCCGACGTCTGCGAAGGGAAACTCTGACGCCAAGAATCTAAACATTGTTTTCTTCTTTTGAGGTTGAAGCTCGGAACTAGTGAGTCTAGTGACGGTTATTTTATTTGCAGATTGGTCTCCGGAACAAGTAAAAAAGTGGATTTTTGGCTTATTTGGTGAAGCAGTTGCAGAGAAGTTCCTCGAGGAAGAGATAGATGGGCGGGCATTATTGGAAAGTAAACGGTTGGAAGAGGATTCAACTCTTGAGAAACTTGGTATCGCAACAATCGGAAAGAAAGAGCGTTTCAAGAGAGAGCTTGGAGCTGTCAGACCAGATGGTAGATACACTCTTTTTATTTTATAAGAATATTGTTTTTCCGACCCAGGCTGAATATTCTTATATTTCTGCCGATTTTAGGCTGAAAATATTCTCATGAACATTCTTAAATAATTCCGTTTGACATTTTCGTTTTAGAATTTATAATGATACTTTTTTGCTGTTTAGTTTATTTCTTTTGTGCCGTACATCATACATACTGTAATTATATAATAAATGTACCGTTCATCGAACTGTCATAAGCATCGAACATCTCGTTAGTGCAGGTTTTTAGTGCAGAATGCACTATTGTGATGGTTTGGTGGGGCTGTCGTCCGCTAAACCCCTAAAGCGCTACAGTGTAAACTTTTAATCACCAATTAATTAATTAATATCAATTAATTAATTATTCCTTGTGGAGGGGGTGGGGGTGGGGAGCACCTGACCGTACCCCTAGGTAAAACCTGGAGCACATCTACGTTACTTTCCTATGAGGATCTCAAACGTATATATTTGTTTCAGAAAACCCTTTGCTCTCCTTGTGGTACTACTCAACGTAATTTACACCAAACGCATGCGCAGATTAGTCTACGTTGTTTTCTGGAACTATCATGAACATCACTTGTATTGCGTGTTTGCGGTAGGCTTCCTGCAGACTTCTTGGCGCCAAGTAAAAACCGCAAATTAATTAAATTAGATTTTGAGACTTTCACAGCGCTTTCGTAATTAGGTATGCAAAAACTTGCACCGGGATTTTCGGCGTGAACAACTGATAACCAGGAAACAAATATCCTAGCTGTACTGCGTTTTAAAAACCTGTCGAAAAATATGTTTTTTGTTTAGATTTGTTTCTTTAGTTTTTGAGAATCGTCTTTCGTGCATTCTAAACCGTAACTTAATTAAATTAAACAAATGTCATCGATGCCGCCGTAAAACAAACAAAAAACAAAAGTTTCATGTTATCGCATTTTCAAGGAAGACAAAAGTATTTTGTTACAAACGAACAAAAGTGTCGTGTTACGTTTGCAAAGATTAGCGTAAGGAACACCTGGGAAAGAATACAAGTAGCCTGTGAACAGTTTTTCTGAAAGTAAAATAAAGCAAATAAACACGAACATATATAAAACATCATACTTTCAATTGTTCCATATTGCATTCTGCACTTACCAAATCATCGAGATTTTTATTGTTTTACTGGCTAGTTAAAAGTTTTGCCGTTTAGAGAAATAAAGGATTTTATACGGTTCAGATAAAAACATATTAAATTGTATTGCATTAACAAATTTTCAGCTCAAAATGCTATTCTTTTCAAAATCTCGGCCTCGGGTTTATTCTTAAAATATTCTTTAAAATTGGCAAGTATCAGCGTTGATATTCTTATCAAATTAATTTTAATCAAATTAATTTTAAATTTTAAAATAACAGCACTCTTTGAACTGTGAATCACATTTAATCGTAGAACGGCCAATATTAATAAGATGCTATTTCTCTAGATAACATTCATCCTTTTGGGCAAAAAAAGAAGAAGATTGATTGTTCATCATTCCGAAGCTATGACAGACTACTAACAAGAGAAGAGAGGGAGCATCTCAGCTGTAAAGACAAGAGTATTTACAACACAAAGTAGGTATCTAATAACAGTATTGTAAATTTCTTGTGTTGTCAGGAAAGGATCTCATTTGAAAAATTATTTCTCTTGAGCTTCCTTTATGAAACTTACAGAATTACTGGTGATGGCAAGAGCCTCTCATTTCTTTGAACATACATGTAATACCAAGATGAAACACTAAGGTTATTTTTCTTTGGTGAAAAGAATGGAATGGAAGTTTTATTTCCAAATTTAGCTACAGGGCTACAAATAATTTTGTTCACTTGAAAGGACATATGTCCTACAAAGGCACCAACTTGGTCGGACAAAACAAAATTGTGGTCAGACAGATTTTTATTCATCGTTGCTCTAAAGTAATGTATGATCAAAAAATTGTCTGGACATTATGTCCGACCACACTTGACATTTCGCCGGACATGAGCAAAATTTGGTCGGCCAATGACCAACTGTTATTTGCAGCCCTGAGCTATCTCCCTTATGATCCAGCTACAGTCCTTACAGTCCTTAAATTTAGGACAAATAATTGGGCCAGTTTGCTAAATTTTCATTGGTAAGTGGGTTCAAAAAGTGAAGTGTCAAGTGACTTGTTTAAGATTGTGTACAATAAATTACCTCTTGATGATTACTCAATTACAATAACGAATTCATTTTCAGAGGGTAACACTTGTTAGTTAACTTAAGTTGCTGATGGTCCTCGTCTAAGTATCTGTCTAACAGAAGAATAAATAAAATATGCAAACAAATGATATGTATCAAATATATAATCTGTCCCTTTAACAGAAAAAAGAGGATCACCAAAGAGGTGGAAAAAAAATGGCCAAAAGGAAGTACACTTCCCAACTACAGAAGCAAAGTTGAAGCGATGGTTGTCGACCAATTTGTTGAGAAGATTGCACAGGACGAAAGTGTCCTTTTCCCTGAATGTGGACTGCGAAAGGAGGCTATACTCGAGATAGTGTTAAAAAAAATAAGGGAACAGCGACGGCAACAGAAAGACGTAAAAATACCCTTGAGACAAGAAGACGTATTGTCAACTGACAGTGCTGAAAGTGAATCATCAAATTCCAGTAGTCCTCCTTCGTCTCAGTTTGAAAGGGTCAAACGATACAGCCTATATTTTGACGAAGGTGAGTGGATTTGAGGATTTCAAAAGGAGGCAAAGTTTGTTGTGAACATTGCATTTCTTTGCTTCTCCCTTGGGAAATTTTTGAAATGAATTGTGGTAAAAAAAAAATTAGTTAGATGAGTGGGCAAAACACTTTTTTCCTTACCACAACAGGCCACAGAAATTTAACAAGGTGACCAAAAGATGAGGTTCTCTCTCTCTCTCTTTAAGTTTTAAGGTGTGAGAGTCTATGAGCTGGAAGGTTTCAATAACAAAGTGTATTGACATACTTTGTTGAATGTTGCATTAACTTTCACTTATTTTTTTTGCCCTAGACATGACCCAGAGTACAGCTGAATTGATTGTCATGGTAGCCCTCCAGAAATCATCAATCAAAGATGTTAAAATGGAGCAGCTGCATAAAATGAGAAAACTGTTCAACCTTGGATTGCTAAGGGGGAAAGACAAAATGACTCATGTCCGAGCCATTGCCAATTCGCTGAAATTAGAGGGTTACGTCACAATATCAGAGGTGGCAGATGGAGAATCCCTAACACGAAACAATGTTCAGATTGCAAAGGAGATTGCTCTTGACTAAGCCTAAAATGGCTAACTTTCTGCATGTCATATAAGTTGTGTTCATTATTTGGCCTTAAAACATTCAGATTGATTGGTTTAGGGCACTTACTGTGCAAGTATGTATGTGACTGCAATATCTACTGCAAAGTTGGACATGTTCAGTAAATATAAGTTTAGCATTACAAAAAGCTAAATTTCTGGGTGTCATAGTAAGTTGTGTTCATGATTTCATGTTTTAAGATTGCAAGTCTGGCTTAGGGCACTAATTACTGTGCATGTGTGTGTGACTTCAATATATCTACTGTCAAGTTTTACATGCATGTTCAGTAAGTTTGGCAATACAAAATGGCTAAATTTCTGCATAGATATGTTAATGATTTGGCCTAGATATACTTATGTATTAATAACCTTGGTTTTTGGTTGCAAATCAGCATAATGCTGGTGAGAACCCTTTAGGCAATGAACATATTGGCTTAGCTGTAATAGAACAATGTAGATAGTATTAATTTTGTTGTCTGATACAAGTGGATGATTTGTTTGGTAGTTAAAATAATTGTTCATTAAATCACAACAGTTTGTTAAATGATGTTTTATTTGATTTCTTTTCTTTCTTTCTTTTTTTCATTGTTACATCGATCTTTACACAACAGTTGAACAGCTGTGTTACAAGTATTGCAAAAAAAAAGAACACACATGGTTTGTTCGTTATTTCCAAGGTTGATTGAAAATCCCGATAGGGAAAACCCCAAGAAACCATATTCGATAGTTAGAATACCAACTATGGAATTAAATCATTTTCCATGAATGGTGTTCCATTTTCCAAACAGGGAAAATAGTTAGAAACCAAATTTGTTTATATTAAAATCCAAACAAGTATTTTGTTGTAAAATCTGGTGTGGTTTTCATTCTTTCCACATTGGGTTCTGTGGAAATCCAGAAATGAAAAAAGACCAAAATCCAAATTTGGGAATGGGGATATCCTAGTTCGTTTACTTCCTACCATAAAATCCAAATGTGGTTTTGTAAATTTCCAATTACGATAGTCCTGCACACATTTTGAGAAAACCAAGTTTGGCATCTTAAAAATCCAAACTGGTATTTAGTCAAAATCCATGTTTGGATAAATTGTACTAAATCCATATATGGAAAATAGTTGATTTCCACACAAAATCCATACAATTTCTATATAAAAATCGAATTTGGAAATGTGCCCATTTTTCCAGTGGGAATTCCAATCGTAAGTATCTCCCCATGCCCTCGGAATTCCAGTTCAAAGAACCCCCCCTTGCCCTCGGAATTCCAAAAAGCCGTCCGTCGTGGTGTATGGATATTTTCTGGAACTGCCCATTCCGGTCAGGTACTATATGTGGGTTGAGTTTGTTGTTGTGGGCGGCTTGCATTAAATATTTTCTCAAATTCTTAGCCGATCTGAGAGGCCATGTTAGGTATTGAATTATCATCACTTTATTAATATTTTAGGGATAACTGACTGAACTGTAATATTTTCCAAGGCCCTTTCTAATCAAGTTAAGTCAGAAATATACGAACTGTGTGCCATAAGCACACCGCCACTGCCATTGTTTAAAAATGTATTTTATATATTTCATGTGCACATCACATGTGGCATTACTCAGAGGATAACTCCTTCCCTGCCAGTAACTCTATATTATAAGAAGAACTTGCTCTCCAAGTCCAAGATTATATTTATCACAAGAGACATCATCTCATTTTGGGTCGGAATCCAAGCCATCAGGGATTGAAGTAATAAACACTGGGCATATGCTGTTCTTGTTCCAACGTCAGATGATTTGGCTTTGACTGCCGGCTGCCTTTCTCCTCCGCAGAGGCCTCTTTTGTGTTTCGTACGGGCTGGGAAATGGGGAGAGGTGAAAAGTAAGCGCGCGGAGCCTGGAGATAATCGAAACGAAAGTGCGCGGGGGACACCGTCGTTCAACGCGCTTCCCCTATTTTTCACCCCCTACCCCCCCCACCCCACCCCCACTAAAGGAGTCTCTGCGAAGGAGAGAGTTGAGCTGCTGATTCTGCGTGCCAGCTCGGACTGTCGTCAACTTAACATTCCGTTCCTTGTCGATGCTCGTCATAGATGGATGCATAAGGTTGCATGTAACATTGCATTACTGACGGCATATCATTTAACAGGTTGCATCATTGCTTGTTCAGCAGCCGGTGACTCATAAAAAAAAAAAACACATTATCTTTGAACATGTAAAGGAAAATATAACCTATAACCTCAATTTGCCGATAAAAATCAACCTACCGCTATAAATATTGAGTTTTTGGTGACGCGCGGAAACACCTTGAAAACGTTATCTTACCTTTGACCATGTTGTTCAAGTTGCAATCCGTTTCCATTCGAGACATCTGCAGCCAAAGATGCTCGTTAACAGTTTTAGTGCTCCGATATAACAATTTGTATTAAAAATGGACTATTATTTAAAGTTTTCCTGCGACACAAATACAAATTTTGGCTCTTCAAAAATTTGGTAAAATCCGTGACATAGTCCATTTAAAACTCCCACAGTAGACGCTAATGGCCTCTTAACGACTGCCACCTACCCCAGATTGTGGTTTGCTTCAACTGCTTCTAGCACAGCATGAAAACATAACTTTACTGCCGGTGTAAAGCTCAGGTAAAGCTGGCGTAAATTCAGAATTTAATTAGCTTCACGCTAACTTAACATTTTTTAAAGCTGACCTTTATGCCAGCATAACACACTCAAGTTTTAAGGCAAGGTAATGGGACTTCTTTACACAAACTTTAAATCACATTTACACATGGTAGCGTAAAGATTGGTTTAACCACCTTTAACAACAATTAATTGATGGTGTTAAGTTGGATAACAAACTTAAAACCAGATTTAACCACCTTTAATTTCACGTTAATCCCAATTTTCATGCTGTGAAGCTGTGGTACCGTTCTAGAAGTAGCTGACACTCCTAAAACTTACAGTAGCTTCTGGCCACATTCGCTAACAGTTCAAATGGCATCGCCATTGTAAATGGCTCTCGACTTGTTTCCATTGCCTTCAGTCAGTTGTGCAGTAGAGAGTGTAGCTTCTCTAACAGATTCTTGGTTTGTTTCCATTGCCTCTGTTTGGAGTTCTCCCAGCGAAATTTCAGTTAGTACAAATGGCGCTTGATCCGTTTTTATTGGTCCAATATGTTCAATAAAGCTGAAACTCGCTGAACTTGGAAAATGTTGTAAGCGGATTCTAAATAAATGGTGCGCTTCTTCTGACTTCAGTTTGAGGTATGTTTTTATTGCTATTGCCGAGACTTAGGGCCTGTTTATATGGAGGAGAGTTGTCCCTGGTAGGAGGGCTACCCTCTCCCCCGAGCTATCTTTTGCCGAGCGTTTATATGAAAAAGTTGTCCCTGTTGACCGAGCCAAAACTTGGCCCTCTCGGTTCAAAAGACTGGCGAGAGTTGTTTTGAAACATCTATTATGTCTGCCTTTTTTAAATAAGGAACGCTGAAACATCGACCACGACCATTTTTTGGACAAATTTACCGCCGACTTCGATTTCAATGTATCTGCAATTTTGTTTTGGTCGACTGCAGCGTTTGCGCATGCTCTGTATGTGTCAACTTGTCCCTGGTAGGCGAGGCGAAAATAACCAAACTGTTTATATCGAAAAAAGTTGGCTCGCTCCCCAGGGTCACTCTACCTTCAAAGCGAGTGACCCTCCACCCAGGGTCACCCTGCCCCCCGAGCCAACTTTGCAATTTCTCATATAAACAGTTCGCAGCTATTTATAAAGAAACGTATGAAAAGCTCTCTCGCCCGGGGTGGCTCGGTAAGGAGGGTAACCCTCCTACCAGGGACAACTCTCCTCCATATAAACAGGCCCTTAATCCCGCCCTTGCGTTTTTGTTAATTTTGACGTTATTGCACGGTTCCTTTGATGAAGTTGATTTATTTGATTCAAGGGCGTGTTAAATAATATTGCCAAGGAAATGTAAATTGTGTCTTACTCAAAAACGCGAAATTAAAGTGATTCAAAGTTTCCCTATGTTTAGGGGAAGAATTAGTTTCTTTTCAAACCATACGTATGTCAGACCAGAGTACACAAACTTACCCAATTTAACGACCGAATTGGTCAAAAACTATACAGTAATTTCTTCAGACCTTTCTATAATAGAGAAGCCCAGAAACCCCCTTCGCCTGCTTCCACCCTCCCCGTCCCCCGCCGTCTTCAACCGTTATTTAGGGACTGCCTGAATAATATTTTAAAGGATCTTCACAATTCACAATTGTAGGGGATAAACTACCTGCTGGGACTTGGGGGCTTTGGTGGAAAGAAGTTTCCGTTTCGAACGAGGAGTCTAGGATGCAAGCGAACTGGGCCCAGTTGCCAAAGGGTGGATAATGCTTTCCACCGAATAAATTGCTGAAATCGCTATCCAGTGAATAAGTGTCGACAAAAGAAACTACAGGATAGCGATTTATCAAGTGGATATCACTAGGCTTTTGTTCATTATGCCAGCATTTTTTCGAGCATTTTAGTGAGGCAAAAGCATTGAGCATTATTCGAGCATTTTAGTGTCATTTTCCCGGAAAAATGACTTTTTTCCTTAGAAAATAAAAAAGAAATTAATTTTTTTTAGAGAAAATGTAGACTAAAACTCAAAATTCAACTACAAATAACTTTCTAGAGATCGTCAACTACTTTCTGTACTAAGCCTCGTAGATGATTTCGAGGATTATGTTTTTTTGGCTGAATTTATGAATTTGTATACGTTGTTGTTGTTACTTACAACACCATGTTAAAAACTTTGAAATTAATTTTAAAACTCGTTTGTATAACGAGCATTATCCGAGCATTTTAGTGACTTTTTTAGGGGAGACCGAGCATTTTAGTGGGAAAAATGGAGCATTAAGGTGGAGCATTAAGGTGGAGCATTTTAGTGGGGAAACAAAAGCATAAGGTACAAAAGCCCAAAATCCACCCTGTTATCAACTGGGGTCTGGGTTCCAGGAAATGCAGACTCGTCACGTGACAATCGCATTGAATTTCGCTCGATCATGGCGGCTGTTTTTCGCTTCGGTATGGCGTTTTCAGCATTTTACGGCTTTGCTTTGGTGATGCTTGTTTTATGCAGCAGTGGTAAGTCTGAATAATGTTTCTTTAGCATTTTCTATTTACGTGAAACATTGCGTGGGAAGAAATTTTAGCAGAGTGTAACAAACACCTCGATCAGCAAATTATTCTGATATTGGTTGCTGTTTACATGCA
This sequence comes from Oculina patagonica, assembly GCF_052425735.1. Lineage (NCBI taxonomy): Eukaryota > Metazoa > Cnidaria > Anthozoa > Scleractinia > Oculinidae > Oculina > Oculina patagonica. The sequence goes on from NC_135761.1 coordinate 26,096,065, forward strand.
GCTCATCACAGCAGCCTCACGATCGGTTTTTGCTGAATCATTGAATTATTAATTTGAATTACGGAGCTCTGTTTTAGCATACATTCTGGTTATTCCCTCGAATTCGTTCAAATCTTTCCAAATGTGATAAGGAAAGCAGCCTCTGTTGTAGTAAACAAACAGAGCTGGAGTACTTTGCGATGTTCTCGAAGTATTGATCGGGCTTAGTCTTTCTGTGTTTATACACTCGACAACAACAACACTTTGGCATCAGAAGTGCTTCAAGAAAATAAGTCATGCACGTATGAAATCTTCAGTTGCTCAAGTAGATACATCATTATATCTCTTTAATTTGGCTGAGGCCCAGGGTTATTTGTCTCCAGAGTTTTTCCGGTTTCGCTTGTGACCTACAGAAATCCATCCAACAGATTATACTAAATTTCTTTTGGAAATTGCTGGATATTGTTATGTGACTTTTCCTGCGCTTTTTGCAGTCTCACACACAATGCATTCCCTATTGAAAAGGATTTCTAAATCTTTCATCCAAGAATAAAACTATAATTTGGGGCCAACTATTTTTGCAGCTTGGTAAATAAACACCACTTTTCACATTAATTTATTGTAAATTAGTATGAAGTTCCCAGGTTTAGCAGCACATTGATGTCTTTTTAAGCAAGTGAAAGATCATCACAGTAATGTACCCAACTTAAGCAGTTAAAAAGCAAGCCTGAAAAAAAAAATTCAGGCTTGAACGGAAATCGAACCCATGACCTCTGCGATACTAGTGCAGTGCTCTAACCAACTGAGCCAACTGGGAGCTGGTCACTTGTGAGTTCGTAATATACCGGTACCCGTGGATGGAGAAGATATGAAATGAATATATGAAATTCATATATTTGTACTGCGGATATATATTTTAAGCAAATTAAAGATCATCGCAGTAATGTACGCAACTTACAAATTCAGGCTTGAACGGGAATCGAACCCATGACCTCTGCGATACTAGTGCAGCAATTGATGTCTTTGTTGTCAACTTCTGTGAAACTAACTAGTGAAACCTGTTAAACCATCAAATGCTAGATATTATTTCTAGAATATTTTTTGTGTTGCTACCACTCAGAGAGAAGATAAAACTGCAAGAATAAACCACAAACTGTAAGAATTGAAAAAATATTATTACTCTTTCTTTTTCCCCTGTTGGAGATTACTAATATCATTATCACTTTCCATGTGAAGGAGGTTTGGATAACTGGTCTTAATTAGCATAGGGAGATTTTGATGATTTTATTTCTCCGTTTTTGTTTTGATTGGGAAGATATATCAAACATTTGAGACAGTGTTTCATCTGCTATCCAAACACCTCGAATTTTATCAAAAATACTCCACTGTGCATGGTATTTTAAACTGTCTTTTCAGTGTTTGAATATCCTCTGATGAAACACTGTCACTATATTACAACCACACCAGCTGAGAAACAGGAACAATATGTATGAAGAGCTTGCAGATATTGACTGCTCTATTTCACTGGCTGCAGTACAATTTGTGAAGGCCAATTCTATTAGTATAGAGTCATAAAAAATACCCACCTTTGCTCTCACAGAGATCTTAATAGCCTCCTAAGTTTTCCATTTTCAATACAAATATTCTTAGAATATTCACACTCAAACAAATGGAAGCTTTGACAAAGAGCAGATATAGTACAATGCAAGCTCAGCTGCTACATGTATTTCATGAGATTAATGTCAGGACTATTTCCACAGTGACATCCTGCACTGAAATTTCCTGACACTTGAAATTATATATTTAACCTGTGTTGAGCTTACCATATTTTATGTTTATCCCACTACAAGTCAATGGAGACACACCTGCACCTGGGAATGAAAAATCCACAACTGCAAAGCCCAACATTACTACACCTGGGACCAGCAGCACCACAGTGAAACCAACCACCAATCATAGCATAGCAACACCAACTACACATGGGAATCATAGTTCAGTAACTCCAACTACACATGGGAACCGCAGCACAGCAACACCAACTGCACATGGGAACCACTCTACAGCAACACCAACTGCTGGAAATCATAGCACAGCAACACCAACTGCACATCATGGAAATCAGAGCACAGCAACACCAACTGCAACTACCAGAATAACCACAAATAAGAAGCCCACACCAAAAGGTAAGTAACAGAGATGCATTTCAAATGCTAAGAAATTTGAGTGAAAAACTCGGAGGAAAATTTGCCTCAACCACCCTTGGCTACTTAATGACAAGAATTTCCTGTTTGGATGATGCTTTCTTGGGAATTCCTGAACTTCAAGCAAGCCAATGCGATGATAGTGAAAAGAAAGGTGTACTTTCATGCTGCAAATGCCGTTTCCAGTAGTTTTAGATTTACATGTATCTCATTTCTGACCAGAAAATGTCAAAACTGTCCAAAAAATATGCTTTTTTGAAAATCTTCAAGCACCAGTGGATTAAATCATTGATACGCGACTTCAGAAATCAAAACACCCGTGAAAACGTTTCCAAGATTTACTTTTAAGTGTAGGCGTCACGTTTTCCAGCTCACTGAGCATAAAAGTTTTGTACCTTTTAATTTTATGGTGTTTAGCGAAAGAAAGCCCTTTTTGATAATTTACCGGTACCTATTAAAGGGTTTAATCTGCACCAGGTAAAAACAGTTAATAAAAGAAGTTATGGCCGTGTAATAAAATTTATTTATCACTATATCACTTTCGTGATTGCTGGTGTGAAACATTGTCTGAAACCACTTTAAACTGACTGAGGGAAACTTTTCTGTGAGTGTTTTGATTTCTGAAGTCGCGTATCAATGCAAATGGTTGTAAATTTATCTATGGTTTCAAATTTTTAAACCAGTTTGATTTTTACGTCCTTTTGTTTTAGATTATGATGATGAATATGACAAAATGAAAAATTAAAATTTAACTGGTGTGAAAAATATGAAACCAAAGATACATGTAAATTTAAACCACAACATACACATACATTGTATATATCATTTAACCAGCATTATTTATCCTGGAGTAAATCTGCCTTCTGTCTCTTCAGACGTTCATTCAAAGTACTTTTATTTTTTGAATCTGAAAGATATGAACACTTTAATTTATTAACACATATACCAGTAATACCATCAAGTTTTGACTGTAAAGATTCCCAATAGTAGCACCCTCCAAAAGTTGTTATAAAATTAATTGCAAGGTTTTTTGCATATCTTAAAGATCTTTCTAAAAATTATCGGAAAGACACTTTTGAGTTGTAGAAACATGATGGTGATGTTGTCTGTGTTTCAGCCCATGGTGGAGATCATCATTCAGACCGCGGCAAATGGGTGGCCACTGGGTTTGCTGTCTTCTTCCTCATTACAACCATCGTGATGACTGTGCTATATTGCCGACAGCGCAAGATTTACCGAGAGCTGGAGGGTGACAGTTCCTTGTCAAGGTTGATTTAGTCATGGCTATCGCCTTGAAAAAGAGGAAATTTTGGCCTGGAAGTGAAACAATTTTTTGTAACTTTAGTCTAGGTACATTACAAGCACCCTTAATTGTAGCTTTTGACAGCAAACCAAATTGAATGGTTTGCTGACTCTTTTAAGCACTGCAAAAGTAAATGCTTGAGCTTTGGGTACACACAGTATTGTTCTGTGTATCCCTTGAGTCTCAGTGGATGAAATGGTGTTACCATTCAATTTACAGCTAAAAAGCAAATTCGAGAATGCTGATAGGTTTCTGTCCGGTAATACATTTTTTTGCTTTGTACAAAATTAAGTTTTTTTCTCAATCTACAACCAGGCTCGAGCTTCTTTGACTTGTAGACTATTGATAGAAAAGGTACTATGAGAGCACTTGTAATAGTTAAATTTCCAATGATAACTATTAAGAGACTGAGTTTGCTAGGTTCAAGCACGTTTCACAATTTTCGTTTTAAATCCAATCCAAAACCAAAGTAAATCATTTCTTCTGACAGTTTAACATTTTCCCTCGAACTGGCCACCATTTTAAATTGGAGAAACTTTACTCGATTACTCGCTTTCCAGTGAAACTGCAGTTCTCATATTAAGTCAGCAAAATCATTTACATTTTGTGTTCAGGTTTCACAGATCAATTCAGAGTACAGATTGAAATATTTGACACTGTTCCGTGCGATGTCTGCTCCAATTAAAAATGGCGGCCAGTTCGTGCGAAAAATGCTCATTAAAGGTTTATTATCTCATCATTGAATATTCGTGTGTAAACAGTTAGCATAAACAACAACAAAACATGTTTAATGAGGAATTATTTAGCTTATAAATATTGACTTTTGCTCATTTACAGCTTTTGACAGCTTTTGGTCCGCAGTGTAAGTCTAGCAAATAGCCTATTCGCTTTTTTCACGATCCCATAATACACCTTGTTTACCCCCCAAAATGTTTGTATAAGCATTGTTTTCAATTTCTCTTGGGACGATTGTACGTCATTGTAAATCCCAAAAGAAATTGAAAACAGTGCTTATGCTAAAATTTTGGGGGGTAAACAAGGTGTATTATGGGATCGGTGAAAACAGCGAATTGGTGAAAGTAAAAGGAGCAGTCATTAATTATAATCTTTTGATAAACCAAAAGCTCATAAGTAATAGTTACACGTTGTGTAAAGGCGGTCGTTATTCTTTGTAGTTTGGAGCTGTAGAATTTTACAAAACCCGTATTAAACGTAGATAAGTTCCATGTAATGTTATTGCACTGTAAGTGTGATAAGTTAAGAGGATTTTAAAAGCCTCTAGGCTGTTTATTAAAACAAAGTTTTCTCGAAAACACTATACTTATTGTGCAAGTTTCGTGTTTTTGCTTTCCGATATTTGCGCAATCGAATTGACTAAAAACAAGGAACAAAACTGAACTATAGTAAAAATCTGATGTCCTTGTTTCCCATTATTTAATAAGACGACGACGAGACAGCTTTTCTTTTAGTGTCCAGTTTAACTAATCCAACTACAGTTAAAACACACGAGTAAGAACCTAGGTTAGCCTAAACAGGTTCTTACATAAATGGTAATTAACACAAATTTAGGCTACAGTCAACTCTCTCTATAAAGACGGACACCGTCGGGACCGGCCCCAACTGTCCGTCTTAGACAGGTGTCCGCCTTATAGAAAGTCGAGGTAACGTGACACCAGTAATAAAACTGAACGACTATGCACAATAAATACACGTCTGTTTTAAGTCTTTTGATTAAACATTCATGCAAAATAAAATAAAAATCTGTAAGACAGATTTTTCGCAAAATAGGAAAATGTGATATTTTGCCCTTTTAAAAAATAGCTCAAATTCTGTCTTACAGATTTTTATTGCCAACGAGACAGGCGAGCGAAAACGCGAGCCTGTCTCGGCGGCAGTACCGTATATAGAGCCGTGCGTAGTGTGAGGCAAAGTGTGAGGGCTATGCAGAAAAAATCTCAGAATCTTTCAGCTCGATTTTCGTGTAATCCGTTTCCGTCAGTGATATTTTTTTGACCATATTAGGATGTAGGCGGAAGTTGTCGAAAACACAATTTCCGATGTTTTTAGCCAATCCGTTCAGCAGAATCTGTTCAGCACATGCACACTTTGTTGTAGTTTGGCCAATCAGCGCGCTACTAATTTGTTTAGCACGTGCATGATGCATTGGCAACTAAAATCCCCAGACAAGATGCGTGTCAGATAACAAAGAGGTTTCAATTCTGTTCGCTTCAAAAAGCCAAAATTCCCGAACTAGAGATTGAAATACGAAAGAAACTTGAATTAAACTTTGTTTAGAATTTCATTTCATTTAAGATAAAGGCAAGAAATTACATTACAAAGCTTTAAAATTTCCAAAGCTTCGAAAATTTCGAAGTCATACAAATTTGCATGCGTAATTAAGGGCCTGATTACATGAGCCGGGCTGGCTCGGTTTGCCGAGATGACTTTCAGCCCGGTATTACATGAGCCCGGTTAGCCGGGCTGGCCCGGTTTGCCGAGATGACTTTCAGCCCGGTTTCAGCACGAATGATCTTAATCACCTTTTTACGGCAATTTGGTGTTAAATGTTTTGCACTTATGCATCTGGATGGGTTATGTTACCTCCACATCCTATTTAGAAGGAGTTGCATTGATTTTTTCGTCGGATATTGTGCTCGGAAGAGAAATTTAATGCTGGCCCGCTTAGGGCCTCTTCACATGAGCCCGGTTTACGAGCTGTCTCAGTTACCAGGACGGATTTTGACCTCTGTTCATATGGAAAATTTTAGCCCGGTTGACGGGGATAAAATTCAAAAAACGAAGGCAAAATGGCGACACATAAAGTTGCATCTTTCGCGACTATCGTAGCTTTATTGACCCATGTAACTTTATTAATAAAGCTAATTCGCATATTTCTGAAGTGGAAATAGATACAAGGCAAAATTAAACCATTTGGACCGCCCAATTACGAAAGGGAAGCTATTTTCTCAAAAAAGTTGCGTCCCGGCGACCGGGCTGGAGCGTTCATATGGGAAAATATTCTTCCCGGTAACCGGGCTGGCCCACCTTCTCATCCAAAATTTTACAAGAAAATAGGAGTGAGTCGAGATCTCGGTAACTGGGCCAGCCCGGTCAACCGGGATCATATGAAGAGGCCCTTAGCCGGGCTGGCCCGGTTAACGCGATTACATGGAAAATTTTCATCCCGGCTAGCCGAGATCCCGGCATCGCGATACCGGGATCTCGGCTAACCGGGCTGGCCCGGTTGTCATGTAATCGCGAAGTTGATTTTTGTTGCGTTTAACAGACGTGCCGAGATCTCGGCAAACCGAGCCAGCCCGGCTAGCCGGGCCAGCCCGGCTCATGTAATCAGGCCCTAAGGGCCTCTTCATATGATCCCGGTTGACCGGGCTGGCCCAGTTACCGAGATCTCGGCTCACTCCTATTTTCTTGTAAAATTTTGGATGTGTTCATATGAGAAGGTGGGCCAGCCCGGTTACCGATATCTCGGTTTCTGCAACCGAGATCTCGACAACCGAGAAGAATATTTTCCCATATGAACGCTCCAGCCCGGTCGCCGGGACGCAACTTTTTTTGAGAAAATAGCTTCCCTTTCGTAATTGGGTGGTCCAAATGGCTTAATTTTGCCTTGTATCTATTTCCACTTCAGAAATATGCGAATTAGCTTTATTAATAAAGTTACATGGGTCAATAGAGCTACGATAGTCGCGAAAGATGCAACTTTATGTGTCGCCATTTTGCCTTCGTTTCTTGAATTTTATCCCCGTCAACCGGGCTAAAATTTTCCATATGAACAGAGGTCAAAATCCGTCCTGGTAACTGAGACAGCTCGTAAACCGGGCTCATGTGAAGAGGCCCTAAGTTAGGTCTGGCTATGAAAACAACACGGAAACGAATTTGGTGTCGTGGATTTTATCGATCAGAAGAGAGCTATTTAGAGTTTTTTTTCGTTTCTGGAATTTATAAAATAAATGCCCTATACTTCTTTTTTTTTACTGGAGTGTCTAGCTTTTTTTCTCGGACGACCGGGCCTTGAATTTTCCTTAAAGCTGTCTCAACAACAACAGTTTAACGTGACATTTGAGACGTCACGTATTGCACGTGATGAATTATTCTCGGAACGGTGGTAGTAAAATAAAATAAACTTGTTCCATCTTTGGCCACAAAGATGAAACCTCAAATTTGTTGGATACTTACGTGTTGAGTGGATTTAACTGCAGTGTGGAAAGTTTGAAATGCTTTGTTTTGGCAAATCTTTGTAAAAGTTTGCTTTTTGTTTCGTAATTTATTTTCCGTGTTCAGTGGCTCATAGCCACTTTGATTAAGACCAGTATAGGACTTTAAAACAGTGGAAACCTTTCCAAAATAGCGGCATCGGACAACAAGGCTTGAAACTCTCAAATAGCATGAAGTTTACAAGATTTCTCACTAAATCGTCACTACTTTGGTATTATTTTAGAACTTTTTCCTCATTTAGCCTTCATAAAATCGCATTTTATTCCATAAACATTCAAGATTTTCAAAGAAAACGCGCAATGTTTATTGATCGACCAAAATCATAAAGCGTCCCGTTGTACTCGTTGGCATTTCTACCGATAGGTATCACTAGTTTTATTTTGCATAAATGTTTAATCAAAGCCAATCTGTAATTTCTGAAAATTTGGGGTGGGGTCATACGGGTAGATTTTGAGAAAAACGCTGTTAAAACAACAAGTGCCCAGTCCCCCTGCTAAGTACTCGGTCATTCATTTTGGCTCTTTATTGATTGTTTATAAGCATTTTTATTGGTCAAATGTCACATATGATGGCTATATGCTTTAATAAACAATAATAGGAGAAAGAAAGAACATTCATAAATATTTTTAAAGACAGTTAAAAGTTGGGCTCACTTACCCCCTCAAAACTGTATTAAGCCACCTTAAACCTTGTCCAATTACTTATTATTAATTTTATTAATTTAAGAAAACAAGAACCTGTTTTCAAATTTTAGGCAAGATAGGTTCTAATAAAAATAGGGTATAACTTGCAAATTTTAGCCTAACAGGTTCTTAAATGTTAGGTTCTTACTCGCGGTTTTTTACTGTATTGTTACTGGCCTCCTTAAGCTTCCAAATATGTCCATGTTATACCATATATGGGCTGTCATAAACAGCCCTGCCAAGACCAAGTCCACCATCCGCATATGCATGCTGGGTTGTTTTTGTCCTGACTAGGAAACCTCCCTCTTTGTTGATCAAGACTTCATCACCACGACTGAAACAAAATTAAACATGAATCAATTCAATATGCATTTTTGCCATACTAAAAGCTGTCGTACATACATGAGAAAGATTCGCGGATTCGAAATAGGCCACGACGAGCTAGTGTCCGACTATTAGCCAAACTCGCAGTCTGATTTGCTGCGTAAGCGGGGTCTAATTTTCGATAGACTGCCCTGAGAGCACGCGCAAGTAAAATTTCCAAAATCACAAAAACCAAAACTGTAAATAAACCACTTTCACTGAACTTTTTGTGCAATTTAGATCAATCTCAGTTATGCTGAAACAAGACGGCTCGCTGTCGGTTTCTATCGGCTTTTGATAGTTGGATTATATCGCTCAACGAGTGCTTTTTTGCTTTGCTCTTGATTTTTTTTAAGCGCAGGATAGACGGCAAATGACTTGAAGTATGCGAGTCTTGTTGTCGATAAGTAACGCACACCGGCTCACCTGACAAAAATACCCACAATGCCAAGCTCAGGAATGACATCAACGGGACGGATACTTGTTGACTCTGGACGTACAATATAGTTTTTGTTAACTTCCGGCTGAATGCGATCCATCAGTATATACTGTGCCCTGTTTATATTGTTGTTAAGTAAATAACGACGGATGTCTTCACCATAGATGTTATTTCCTGTATAGTAAAATAATTAGAAAAATGACGTGACATAAGAATGCTTAAAAGTAAAATGTGCCGTAGCTTCTGCTTTTGCTTACATCCGTACAAAGTAAAATGCTTGCTGGACTCTTGCTCTCTTGTAACGTTTCATGATTTTACGTCAACACACAACAACTCAAATGTGCACACGCGTGTATTAAACTACTAATCGGAGGAGGGGGGGGGGGGAGGAGGAGGAGGAGGAGGAGCCAGTAGACAATTAAGACCTCAAATCTTTGTTAGTACTATTAGGAATCACACCAGCAGCAGTGGATTGATCCCCCTACCCCGAAAGGGGTGAAAGCAGCCATAAAGGCTAAGAAGAATGCAAAGGCAGGCGGGGAAAACCGAATGACAGCAGAAATGCTCAAAACTGAAGAAACGAAAATACCACGTATTTTGAAAGACAGATTCCTGAGGCGTAATTGCGTAAAAGACGGGACTCATTGTCAAATTCCTTAAGAAGTATGACTTGAGAGAATAAAACAGCTGAACAGGCATTACCCTGCTCCCAATAACCAGCAAGGTCTTTTTCCAAATCATACACACAAGAATGGCGGCTGCGATGGACGAGCACATCAGACCGGAACAGGCAGGTTTTCGCCTGGACACATCTTCACCCTGAGGCAAATCCTATTGTAGAGCAGAGTAAGGAACGGGATACCTCTTTGACTGCCAACTTCGTTGATCTGGAGAAGGCGTTTGACAGCATCCACCGAGATTCCCTGTGGAAGATATTGAGGCACTTTGGAATCGCATATATCAAAGCTGGTGAATGTAATTAAGATGCTATACAATTACTTCGTGACCCAGGTGATATATACAACGCAGTGTTGAGAGACATGAAACGGGGCTGCATTCTTTCACCCTTTCTGTTTATCCTGGCGATCGATTGGCTCGTAAAGCATGTGACTAGTAACGGAAGATGAGGACCCAGATGAAGGCTAACTAGTTTCTTGGAAGAACGTGATGCCGATGACATTGCGCTGCCCTTCCATCGATACCAGGACGTGCAGGCAAAGACCAACACCTTGGCAACTACAGCAGGGAGTTTGTGCCTCGCTTCAGTAGTAAGAAGACCAGACAGTTGAGAAATGAACAGCATGACCAGCGAATCCATCATGTGGAATGCAGAACCTTGGTTCAACGGTGCCATGCAGCCAGCGGGGATGGAGAGGAAGAGTTACTAGCTCGGATTTCAAAAGCAAGTTTGCAGGCTCACTTCCGAGCACTGGAGATCAAGAAACATCAGGTGTAGAATCCTGGTATCTTCGCATATTTTGGCCGAACTACGAGCTGTTCAGAATAACAAGAACAGAACCCAACACACCGAAAATGCAGCGAGGGAGATTGAGATGGATCGGTCAAGCCCTTCGCATGATGCCTACAGTACATGTTACAGTAGCCCTCCAGCGAATCGCCCTCAGGTGGCCGCTGAAAGAGAGGTCGTCCAAAAGAAACTTGAAGGAGCTGAGGACGGTGGATAGGGAGATAAAGGACAGAGGCTGCACATGGAGCCACCTGAAACGACAAGCAGCCGACCGAAACCAGTGGGGGTCTCTGGAAGAAGCCTTGTGTGCACCCAGACACGAAGAGGACTAAGCTAATTAAGTAAGATATTGGCAACTAAAATCTATTAGGTTCTAGCGTGTCCTTTCTAAGGGACATAAGAACAAGGCGGGTTTACACGATCAGAACTAAAGAACTTAATTGTTACTAACAGCTTTGGCGGAGTTCTTAGCAAAACCTAACGTTTTCAGTTACATTTAGAGTCTGCTTCACATTCCGATAAAACTCTAAGACAAAAACCTCCGTGTTCAACTCAGCTCTTAGTTGCCGATTGTACTCCTTTCAAATGTTATAAGGTAGTCTTCATACCTCCTCCTTCCCTCTGAGGTTTAAGAACACATTTCTCTACCATCTGAAGACAGCGTTCCATATTATGGTCACCTTCTGGTCCCTAAAATCACAAGGAAATTTCAATTGCTTTCAATTGGTACAACACGTTGCTAGGTAAATCGTGTGATCGAAGACGGATTTTTTAAAGGTCACATTCGGTCAGTGCGCAAGCGACGAACATTTTAACCACACTATTACGTTTTACAACAGTTACTTGCATCAAAAGAGTGTGAGATTTGTGAAAATTCATTATTTTGGCGATTGTACGATGGCAGATTTTCCTGGATTACATCCCATATAAAAGTAGTGCAGAAAAGGTAGTTTCACAAAACGACCTCTATGAGTTTCACACCTGGTTTAGGTTAGTAGACCATCTCAGTTTTGTCACTATCTTTGTAATCCGAAGACTATTCTAAAAATTCCGAAACACACGCCTTCTGATTTATGGTAAGAAATGACATAAAACCACGAGCAGAGAACTGGACGTGAAATATACATTACCGGGTCAAGGGTATACAATCCAGTGAATGTTCTTCTCACTCTGTCCACTGACTCTTTGTTGGGTAGGAACCTGGAAAATGAAATGTCATTTTGTGATGAAATGTCCATTGGTTTGATGAAAGAACTAAAATCAGAATCCGTCTACCTTTCTACAGCAAAAATTAAGTGGAGAGTAAAAGATTCACAAAGAAACTAAACACAAGTCGGCAGTCGGAGCCAGCTAAACACATTAAGAAACACTGAAATCACAAGTTCTCGTGGGACGTTCTTATCACCGCTTATTCATGGATGAATATGAGAATAAAAGAAGCGTTTTACATCACACGCTTCCATCCAGAACTTAACAAACAAGTCCAGTCATTTGACCTTACCTTGTTCCCCATGGGAACTGGTATTACGTAACGGATAAAAGCCTGAACTATAAAACACCCAGCTACATGAAGATTTCCACTCTGATGATGATTAAATAGATCGAAGACGTTTAAGTCATATTTTTAACAGCTTTTAACCTTAATATTTAATAGAGAGATTAAACATGACGTTATACGGCAAACGCAAGCTTGCCTTTTATTTTGTTACCTTTTATCGAAATCTAAAATTAAAAACAGGGAAAAAATCCCACATTCACGACAAACACAAAACTACTCATTTCCGCATACGAACGCCAAACAGCAGACGGCAGAAGTTGAATTTTTGCCTTTCGCGGGAAAAATAAACGTCATGCTTAACCCCTCTAATATGAAATGTCACCTGTTTCATTTAAGAGTACGACAACAATTAAATACACTCCGAATGCGATCACAGCAAAAATCAAAAGTATTTATCACTTGCCACAGTGCAACTCTTCCGGTTGAGGATTTTAAACAGACCAGCATTACCGCGTCGTGAAATCGATGACGGGTGTGGAAGGTGTCCCCAGTCAGCTTTTGTTAGTAAGACATGTTAGGGCAGACAGACAGTCTGAAAAACTGGCCTTTAAAACAATACAATCCTTATTATTACTGTGAGACTAGTTGCATCTCCACTTCAGATGAATGCTCCGGTGGTGGCGTTGCTCGATAGGCTCCGTCTAGGCTTTGGTATGTTTGGACTTTTCGCATCATGGAAGCTCAGTTACCAAGCTCACGTCTAGAACTGAGGTGGGTGGGTAGGGGAGGGAGTGTGAATTAAGTGCTATGACTGCTTGTTAATGCATTTTCGTATCATTAGACTTATGAACGTTATTACCTTTCTAAAACCCCAGGTTCAGCTAACACCTGTTGCATCTTCTTGGTTCCCATCAACTGATGTGCCACCGTAGGACATTTAATGCAACGCGACAACTCTAATGTTAAACGAGCTGACCATTCCTTAAAATACAGAAAATAGCGAGCAAGATTCTAACCATATGAAGAATGCAAGGAACATTACATAAACTCATAGGCTGTTTTTGAACCTTTTAAAGCTATAAAATGAGCTAGGTTGAGAAATATAAGTAACAAAGGATTTTTCTGCTTTAAATATATGGTAAACCACTGTATAAAGCTAGATTACTGAATTTCTTGTTGGACCTCTTTTGTTTACATGTCACGCATAATCCACTTACGTTTTCTGTGGGGTAGTCTTTGGGTGTGTAACCTGCTCTGAAGTAAGCTACAGCAACTTCAAGACCATTCCTGTTTAGCAAGAACGTAAAAGAACGATCAATTATCACTTCAAGAGGAAATGTTCGTTTCAAAGAACCTATTGATATAATGAATCTTCTCTTATGAAGTGTTTATTCGAGTCGTTATATAAGAACTAAAGATGTTGTGCACACTGTGATTGAATCCATGAATCTGATTGCCATTCTCATCTTTGATTATTCGCTGATAGACCACAATTGCGCGCGCGTTGGTTTCAAAAAGGGGAAAAAAGATTATTAAAGTGAAACTCACACAAAGAGAGACTCGTCGTTGTCCGTTTTGCCATCATTAAAAATGGCATTAAGGCTCCGTCTGATCACTTTTATATCACGGTTTCTGCAAAAATGAAAACATATAAGGAATGTGATAGAAAAAAAGATAATCAGAGACAAAGTAAAGTCGGAAATAGCGTTAGTTGGCTTTCCAATTCGAACAAACGGGCCCAGACGACGGCGCCTGTTATAACTGCTTTCATGGTGGTTATACGGGATTAAGGAAGTCGAGATTTTTGGGTAACTTATCAGACAAGCGGCGTATGGAATTAGACAGGATAGAACTGTTTACCTCTCTTGAACACGATACTCCAGCAGCCTTTGGTCATAGACATTTACCTCGCCAGGCTGAACAACGAGCATAATCACAGCGCTGAAAAACAACAAGGAATGTGTTTACTACGCCACTTTATACCATGCCATGCATAGAAAAAACACAGCCAATCAGAATACAGGAACGCCGCTGTATATTCGACGGTATTAACCCAACCTTCCCATCGTGCGCTGCGGTCTTATTCTCGACTAAATTTAGTAAGGGTATTTTCTATGGCATGGTATAAAATAGTTACACAACACTTTCTCGTGGTATACATAGAGGATAATACACGGTTGCGCGGAGATATGAAATTTATCTTCTCGTGTTCAAATCGCTATCACACTCGTTTGCAAAAAGGCGCGTGTATATACCAAGAAAATACAAGTGACTCGTGGTATATTCCATAGAATACCACTCGAAAGCGTTGCACAAGTAGAATATATAAGAACAGGAAAAGAAATAAATAGCTAGTGATAACGAGCTGCGTTAACCTTCCCGATCCATATAGTTCCCAGGCCGTTATGAGGGCGTCAGCTGCTTCATCTATTGAGGAATTTTGGGGCACCTTGAGAAAAGACACATCACTAATCGTTAATCTACACACCATACTTTACTAACTGCATAGAGTGCGTATTTTTCGTATAATATTTTAGTTCAGGGCCCAGTTGTTTAAAAGGGGGTTAATTTACCTTGGGTTAGAGCTATATTGCTTAACCATAGGCAGGTTCACCCGAGTGTTAAAAAAGCAGTCGAACTTGCTAACATTAGGCAGGTTCACCCGAGTGTTAAAAAAGCAGTTGAACTTGCTAACATTAGGGGTGCTGGACGTTAACGTCGGGTTAAGGAACTCAAACCTCTAGTTGATTTATGGCCTTCCTTCGAAGTATATTGTTCCTCGCAAGAGAGCGCGAAAGTACATCTTGAGTTAGTTGTTCTCAAAAGCAAGTTAACCCCACAGTGAACCGTATCGAGGGTGGCCGCTTAATAGGGGTTCAACTGTATTATTATTATTATAGCAAATTAACGATACATGTTATTAACGCAAATTTCAAAATTTTGCTTTAATTTTATTTATTCAAACATGTGATTATATGTATCTAACCAGAACTTTTTGAAAATTCGCGTTAATTTTATTACGCGTAAATTTTGTTCGCGTTGTTAAAATGCTTCGTTATATTTCTTCCTTAACTAATAATAATAATAATAATAATAATAATAATAATAATAATTCTGAAGTAAGTAAGTAAGTAAGTAAGTACTTTATTTAAACACATATCACCAATGAGCCTGGGGCTCGTTTAAAAGTGAACAAAGCGAATTATTCACGGCCTTTTTGCCTTTGCTTAACACGGAAAAACATGTACAACAAGCTCACCATTTTCCCTCAGTAACTTGTGCTCAAAATTAAATGATAATTTTTGTCTATCGCAGTATTAAAATACTAAAATACTGCGATAGACAAAGTAATAAAACTTGCCTTACCTTGTTTTCTTGGCCTATTGAATGTAAAAGATACCTAAGGGCGTAAAATGCACAAGTGGTAAAGAAACCTCAGTCATGTATCTGGGGATATGTAAAAAAAAGCTAGGCAACTAACAGTTAACAAATCAATTACCTGTGCATGTTGTAAACAAGAGAGGCAAACGCAATACTGCCGAGAGCAATGGTGTTCATTTCAACCTGTTTGATGTAACCGTTATCGAGTAACCCGCCTGATTTGTCAATCATGTAGTCTGATCGGAAGATTCCTAATGAGATTGGCTGAAAAAAAATGTAATACATCAGTTGTTTCTTTAAAAGAGAAATTTCTGCGGCCTTATGCAATTTATTAAGGAGAGAATTCATCCGTTTTGATAAAAAGGGTTAAAAACTGTCACTCAGGCTCTGAAGAAGGGTGCCAAATAAATAATACCTCCGAAAATCAGTTTCTCTTTTTAAATCATTTTAAAAGTTTATAGATGTAAAAAAGATGTCTTTGGAAAAAAATATAAGGAGCTAACTTACATGTGTACGTAAAAACAAAAAGTATTTCTTTATCTCTAAAGGAACGTAAACTGAACATTATAAAGTGAATTATATAAACAGACCGTATGCATGCACTAGGAGTTGTCAGTGATTTATGTTTTACTAATGTATTCAAGCTAAAGCAAGATTTTTCCGGTTGAATCAACCAGTTTACATGGAACCGGCCGGACCGGATCAGCTTTTGTTTACATGGAACCGTTTGGAACCGATCCGGAACGGATTCAAACCCGGACCTGCAAAAACAGCGGGTCCAGTTTTGGATCTGTTCTGGACCGGTTCCAGA
>NC_135761.1:26112926-26135471 GCF_052425735.1 Oculina patagonica
ATGAAAACTTTTTGTAAATGTCCTGTATCCTGTTAGTTTTTCTTCCAAGTATCTTCTATCTCAACTGACAATGAATTCATTCAAAGATTGTTTTTGACTTTTTAAAGCAAATTTTTGAATATCGTCTCGCGTTTCACCGTTGTTTATTAATTTGTCAAGAGTTCAATGAGAGCCGAGTGCCAGCACTGGGAAAATGACAAAAATGCATAAGTCGACACATTGCGTGAATGGCGTAATGGTCTTCATTTAAAAATAGCCCGCATGTAAAAGCAAGTCCCTGTTTCGCACTAATTATTCGGATCTCGCTCCGGCGTCAAAAGCATTAATAACGACACAAAAAAATAAGCTCTTGCCGAACTATTCGTTATAATAGCCAGTAAGTCTTTTCGATCGTAAAGACGCGCAACACTGTTTGTTGCTGTTTCTTCCATTCCACGTTGAAGAGACATACTCGTCACCAAAAGTGGCAAATGATTCCCTTTGGGGAATTTGCAACCCAAGGATCGACCAACTGGCCGACCGACCGCCCGACCGCCCGACAGAATGAATGCGCCCCAAACGATACTCCTACTTAGCGATCTTGCAAAATTGTCGTAAAAATGGGGTCATCGATCGACCGATCGACCTATCGACCGACTGACCGACCGACCGAATGAATGAATGCGCCCACAAACGATACTTCTACTTTGCAATCTTGCAAAATTGTCGTAAAAATGGGGTCATCGATCGCGAGCTCGTTTACGAGTTAATGGTACAGGTTATACTGCTTCTATGTTATTAGATATGTCAAGAAAACGGCCACAACCTGTTCAACAAACATTTTGGGGTTTGTTGATGCAATCATTGTAGTATCAACTGATAAAAAGTAGTAGTACTGACTCACCAAAGTAAGAGCTCCAAAGTGTTGAAAACTGTTGCCAACAACCTCAACTAACACTCCGGATCCGTAAATAGCATTTTAGCAAATTGCTCCTTCAGAGTTTTTAACTGTTTTCGTTTATAAAAAAAAGTCTATAGCACCTTTGAATTTAAGTTAGAAAATGTGACCTTTAGTTTTGCACTTTTGGGATTTATTTTATTGAATAACTTTTATCAATAATATTTGGACTTACCATGTTCATGTGCGTTTCCAGCTCATTGCTTTGCAGTTCGTAAACCAAGCTTGAGAACTTTCAATCATATGATGACCTATTCCACTTTTAGGACATAAGCATATAAGGGCAGGAACACGCAATAAAAGTGATGAGCGCGATTTCATTACAGCACTCCGCACTGTAGTGCCCCGTTTTAGATTTGAAGACATATTTGAATAACTTGATGTTCTCTTTTTACATGATATGAATTCTATAAAGCCCTTTTTAGGGAAACTCAATAAAGTTATTGTATTGTATTTTGGAGCTTAATTACAAGAAAAAATTTCGTTAAATAATAAACCCCTAATTCGATGGTTTTGCAGATAATATTTGCGTTCATTTTAATCATTTTCTCTCATATCACGAAGCTCGTAGAATATCCGCGCGTTTTATCTCTAAAACCATTGAATAAGATGTATGTAAGGTTTCTGAATACCAGTGTTGTGCTAGAAATGTCTGGCACATACGTCTCAGTAAAGTTTCGTAACGTATGTTAATCACAAATGTTTAGAATGCAAACAACCTCTCGGGATGGAAACTGGTTTCATTCCTGACAAGCAAATTACTGCCTCTTCACAATGGAATTCCGATCATGCTCCCTACAATGGAAGACTGCACTTACAAAGACGCGCAGGCAAAGAAGGATGTTGGGCAGCGGGCAGCAATGATGCAAATCAATGGCTAGCTGTTGACCTGGGACACAGTGATACGACAGTAACAGGTGTAGCCACGCAAGGAAGAAATCATATTGGCCTTGTTCAGTGGGTAATTACGTACAAGCTTCAGTACAGTAATGATGGAGTGAACATATTGAACTACAGGGACGAAGGACAGTCTGAGGACAAGGTGAATTTTGAATTAATGAACCAAAACGTGATTTAAGTTTTAGCCCAGTCCCCTTCACACGAATGTACCCAGTGAATCATGGTTGTTGTAGAAGACCTAAATGTAATAATTGAACCTATATGTAATAAACTCCTAAATGTAATAACATTTGACCTTAAATGTAATAAACTCCTAAGTGTGAAAACATTAAGGCTTACATATATAACGTTATACCAGCGTCATCAATAAAGTAATCAGCACGTCTTTACCCTCTTCAGACTGGGCTTTTTTGCTTTTTTGGACCTTCTCTGACTGGGGGAGGGGGAGGGGGGGGGGTGCCTTCGGAAGATAAACTTCCAGAATATTTAAGCAATCACAATGAAACTTATAGGATGTATAGGATGTCCAGACATCTTTCTTTTATTATATGTCACGTGGGAAAATGACGTCACATCACGTGACAATTACATTATGATGGTCATCATGATGTCAAATCAGCAGCCATCTTGGATCCGCCATCTTGGATTTCAAAATTTTTCCAAAATGCCAGAACACCACCCAAAATTACTGCAAAGACACAAAATCAATAGAACTGTGCTTTTAAAACCGTAAAAAGGTAAAAATGTATTGCATTTAAGTTAATTTCCATTAATATGAACACGAAAATTACAAATTTGGGAAAACATGCTAAATACGGTTTAACATAGAAATGACTAAAATAAGGAAAATTTTCAGTAACACAAAGTGATTTGTTGAGCCATCTGTCACGCAATCGGACAAGTTGCTGTATTCATCACGAATCAAATGTAACTAATAAAAAACATCAATCAAGTGACTTCAACTTGAGGGTCTCAATGGGTTGGTGGCTTTTACGTTTAACGGTTAAAATTTAGGCTTTTTACGGCTAACGGTTAATTTGCTTCGATTACGGTTAACAAAAGTTAAAAATGAATTTCCGTTGTATTTAAAAGTTGGAAATTAATTTCCATTATTGAAAAACATATTTTAGGTCTCAGAGGGTCTGAGTGTTTTTAAAGTGTTTTTGCGTATTTAGCGTTCTTTTATACTAAACATTAAACATTAAATATTAAACATTAAAATGTTGTTTACCCATAATTTTTAGTGCTTGCTGTTAAATTGGCCAATTTTTTAATGTTTGCTGTTTCCGGAGAATACCCAAAGTGAAAAATCCATAGTCTTTAAGATTTTAGCATTGTAAATTCTTATCTGCTTGTCGAAAATCGATAAAAAAAGTAACTGATGAACATTGAGCCCGTGCTAGGTGTTCTCCTCAGAAATCTTCTTTATTCCTGGGACATCTTTTTGATCAAACGCAATAAAACGTTGCAAAAAAAAAAACCTAAAAGGTGAAATTAATTGCATTCAAAATAATTTTCATTAACAAATTTAGGGTAAAAAAACCTGTCAAAATGCTGTTGCCGTGGTAACGTCAAGTTCCTCGACACGGCAACCTATCCTACCAAATTATTACCAGATAAATTTAAGATAAACTAGCAAAGTTTGGAAGAGTTTGGTTGAATCTTGAAAAACGTTACAAGTGTTCAAAGTCAGCACGTGCACTCCCCCCCGGTCTGGATAGGGGTAGTGAGATGATGGTTACATCATTGATGACGTTATTATAACATTATAAGTCTGACTGTTGTCACACTTAGGAGTTTATTACATTTAAGGTCAAATGTTATTACATTTAGGAGTTTATTACATTTAGGGTCAGTTATTACATTTAGGTCTTCTACAACTGTAGTTGTCCCCAACTTGCATAGATGTAGTTTTGTTACTTAAGAGAGAAAGCATGGTCGTGAGTTAAGGCAATGGGGTTTTAATTTTTTTTTTTTTATCTAATACCATGAATTCGAAGTATACAGCCAATTAGAATACGGGAGAGCCGTTGTATTACGAATTCCAAAGTTTGTCACGCTTAAATTTTGTCACTCTTTTTACCAAAGATTGGTTCAGTTAAGAAGAAGATTGAAATCGATAGAAAGTATTATTGCTCTAACTCTACGGAACATAGTTTGAAGTCTTCTGTCGATCTTAACAAATTTTTCACGTTTAAGAAATTGATCGCTACACCCATGAGAAAAAAATGATAGGTCACCATACTCGTTTACGAGAGAGCGACAATTTACTCCTCTCGCGGACTAAGCCGCATAGAAAAAAGCTGCCATTTTGTTTATGTGCGCGCGCTAATTACGCGTAAAATTCTGCGCAGTAAGGATGCGCAATGCAATACAGGGTAATGACCTAAAGAAAAAGATTGAAAACGATAGAAAGTATTATTACTCTAAATCTACGAAACATAGTTTTAAGTCTTTTGTTGATCTTAACAAATTTTTCACGTTTAAGAAAACAAGTGTTTTACTGGAATAAAAGACAACTCATAGAATTCCTACGAAACTACGCCCGGGACCGTTGCGGCGTCTTTTCGATATCCTGACTTGTGAGGATATTGATGACGTCATTTCCTACTTTTGCATGTTCATTTTTAACTTTTACTTTATCTGTCTTTTTGTATATATAATAGAAAGACAGTTACACGGTGACTTGACATAAGAATTTACTAATTACAGTTACTTGGATATTTCAGTTTTTTTAAAAACTAGCAATGGTATATTGCAATTCCTGAGTTTTGATTGGTTAACAGGCAATGGTATATGAGCTCATATACCATTTACACCAAATATGGTAGCAGATACGCATCAATAAAACAGCTGAGGAGCTCAAATATTGCAATTCTTTGGGCGTTTTTAATAAAACAATCATTCCACTCGCACTTGTTGGATATGAGATTGTTTTAGCCAACTCGGCGCTACGCACCTCGTTGACTATCTACCATCTCATACCCAACGCGCGCTTGTGGAATAATTGTTAAGTATACCACTCGAAGGAATTCTTGTATATATTTCTTATAATAATTTATTTTGCTGATTCAGGTATTTGCAGGAAATACAGACCAGGACACTGTTGTTTACCATGACCTTAACCCACCAATCAGTGCACGGTACATCCGTTTTCTTCCAGTGACTTGGAGGGATCACATATCAATGAGAGCGGAGTTGTATGGGTGTCCGTAAGGTACTAACGATACAGTTTTTGATTTTTTAAGTTTTTTTTAGTTTCTTTTCATCTAAGTCAACATTGAGATATTAAGGAAGCTATAATAAACTAATAAGAAACAAGGATTCACAGTTACCTATTATGAACTCAAAATATTTTTCTCTTGTTTATGAACGTTATATTGGTTATTTTACTGAATTTGGAAAGTTAAAAAGTCTACCGGCTGCACTGCTACCATTTATGTTTACTCCAGCAGTTAATAAAAATTGACCAGTATTCATAGCACAATCTGTCAAAGACGCAGGCATCAGTTGTTGTTGTTGTTTTTTGGTTAGTTTTTGGGGTTTTTTAATAAAAAAAAATTGGTTGGGCGAAAACATACAAGCTCTTTCATTAAAAAATGCAGTATGAAATTATCATCACATCTGTGTTTGGGTTCACAAAAACATCGGAATTAAATTTGTTATATATCGTTACTGACGTACTTGTTTCATGGCACCAGTAGTCAGGCTTTATGATATTCTAGAGAAATGTTTTTGAAATGGATAAATAATTTTGAACAATTTTGCTCCGGTTCTTTTAGGTATGTAGTTATATGTGTAACTGCCTTATTAGCGATTATGCGGTGGTTGAAATTATGTTTGGTTTAAGTTATTTTTTTAATGAGCATGTCTCATATTGATTATCATAATCTGAAATCTGAAAAGGGAAATGGAAATCAAACTGATATGAAAAATTTTAAACCAAAGAAACATTTAAACACAGCATACACATGTGCTGATTATTTGGTTAAGCAACCGATAATTATTTCTATTTTCACTAGTTCTTAATGAAAAAAAAAACGTACCAGAACTGAAATGTGTAAGACAAGTACGAATATTAACATGGTATTTCCATCGATGTCATCAAACCTTTAGAATGCAAAGAACCTCTCGGTATAGAAAACGGCGGAATCACTGACGGTCAAATGACTGCGTCTTCGGAATGGGCTGTCAGTCATGGCCCCAAGAGGGGAAGACTGAACTCACAAGAAACTGCAAGCACAGTAGGAGGTTGGGTATCTGGCATCAGTGATGCTTATCAATGGCTTCAGATTGATCTGGGTCACAGGAACACCAGGGTGACTCGTGTAGCAACACAAGGAAGAAATGCTTATGACCAGTGGGTATCCACGTTCAAGCTGCAGCACAGCAATGATGGTGTGATTTTTGAGTACTACAGAGAAGAGGGACAGTCGGCAGACAAGGTGAAACAAAATTTTGAATCGACCCTAAACGTTGATGAACTTCATTAATTCCATTTTTCTCTTAAGGGTGATTCAAATGTGGGAGAGACTAATTTAAATACAAGCCCAGAGTAGTAGTTTCGATTTTGAGATTACTAACAACAATTTACCGTCTTGTTGATTTAGGAATTTACCGGAAACACAGATATGAACACTGTTGTTTATCAAGAATTAAACCCTCCAATCTGGGCACGGTACATTCGCTTTCGACCAATAACCTTCAATCTACATATAGTTATGAGAGTGGAAATTTATGGTTGCTTGAAAGGTATTATCTTCAGTGTAATCAATCTTGAACCTTTTACTTTAATATGTAAACGTCATTTGACCTTATAAGGTCAGGAGAACACGAAATAATGACACGTTGTCATTGTGGTTTTCCTTATTACTCTGAAATACTTTGTTCAATGGTTTTATAGATCATACTCAACGACATTTCACACGTTTTATCGCAATTACATTTTCCTTGCGTCGTGAAGCTCAGAAAATACTACCAAACTCGTTAAATATAGGCGTGTAATACATACACCTTATTCGATGGTTTAGCATGTAATACGCGCGGATATTTTTCGGGTTGCGTAGTATTTTTTCGAGCCCGGTAGGGCCGAGGAAAACTACGAGCAATGACCAAGATGTCCGCTCGTATTATATGGTAAACCATGGAATAAGGGATTTATTATTCCACTATGTTTTCCACTATGTTTGGTTCGGTATTCCATAAGTTTGTCCGTCCGTATTTTTGCCTTTTTCTACAGTGTAATAACGTGGCGTATTTTGCGCGTTCTTTTGCCCTAATATGGTAAGAATGGCGCAATAGCAAAATAATAATCAAGAATATTTTACTCATTTTCTCGCATTGCTTTGCCTCACCTCGTGAGCATGAAGCTCGGAAAATGCTCGGAAAATGCTAAAATGCAGGCGTGTTTTATTTGTATAGTCATCGAATCATTCAACTAAAACGCTATTTGATCATTTAATAAGGTGAAGGGAACAGATAAAATATGAGGTTTTGTTATATAGCTGAATCTATTCCGCGCTCTTATTGGTTGATTGATGGTCACGTGGGAATGGGAAAATCTTTTAAAACTTATAGTTTAACAGAGATGGCTGTGGAACACTATTTCGTCGTTGCTTATTTCATTTGATTGGTTTGAGCGTAGTTGGAGGGAAAACGGATGCAAAACCCTAGATTTAAATGTATAACACTAGTGTGCGCCACATACATTACTGTCCATGGAGCCACCTTAAGTGTGTATTACACTGTACTGAAGTATCCAACACAAGTAGGTCTTCTTTTAGAATTGTTGTAATGAATAGGAGGATACGTTCTTTAAAGCTGCATTTTAAAACATTTTAATTGTGAATTGGCATTCACCTCTAGATTGTCAAGACGCTATAGGTATGCAAACCGGTGCTATCTCTGATGGACAAATAACTGCCTCGTCCGAGTATGACGCTGATCATGCCGCAAATCAGGGCAGACTACACTTTCAAGAAGGCGCAGGGAAAGCAGGTTCGTGGTCAGCGGCCAGCAGTGATGCTAATCAGTGGCTGCAGATTGACTTGGTTCACAAAACGACAGTAACACGTGTAGCCACGCAAGGAAGAAATAGCAGTTACTTTCAGTGGGTAACTAGGTACAAACTGCAGCATGGCAATGATGAAGTGGACTTTCAGACTTACAGGGAACAAGGACAATCCGCAGACAAGGTGACAACTAAATTAATCTACAGAATAAAACTCACAAACTCACATCTGTGCATCTAAAAGTAATGTTCTTTATTTCTAGCTAGAGACCACTTTTAGTAAAACATTTTTGTCCTGAACAAGGCAATTTCTTCCACTGAAGGAATTGTCGTGTTGTAATAAGCACATAAAAACAACTATTATTCAAGTCTATGCACCGACCAATGACGCTGAAACCGACGGAAAGACGGGTTCTATGAACTACTGCAACAGGTGTATGAAAGGACACCTCGACATGACATCATAATAACTATGGGTGACTGGAATGCAAAGTTAAGGCACCAATTGGAGGGCGAAAACAGAGAGGTTGGTAAGCACGGTTTAGGAAGCGACAGATCTTATAATGGTGAGAGGTTCATAGAGTTCTGTGCAGGCAACAACATGGCCATCACAACGACCATGTTCCCCCATAAAGACATCCATCAGTACACTCGGACCTCTCCAGATGGAAGAACAAGGAATCAAATCGAATGGAATATTTAAGAGATCGGTACAGGACACCAGGGCTTTCAGGGGAGCCGACGTAGGAAGTGATCACAACTTGGTTGTTGGAAATATTCGATTAAAGCTACCTGGGGTGGTTAGAAAGCAAGGCGAAACGAATGCAAGGAAATATGAACTGAGCAAGCTAATGGTGCCTGAGATTAAACAAAGGTTTGTCTAAGATTTAGCTGCTTGGCAGAAACTGAGTCAGATGAAACAGGAAACGATGACACCCAAAATGCCGAAAGCGTCGAGGAGAAATGGTCGAACATCAAGAAGGCCTACAGCGAAACAGCAAAGTCAGTTCTTGGTCATAGACAAAGGAAGAGCAAGACTTGGATTAGTGCAACAAGTTGGGGCAAAATTGGAGAAAGAAGGAAATTGAAGAAGAAGATGGAAGAGACAAGATCAGAAAGGATAAGAAGGAGAATTGAATACAATAAGAAGAACAAGGAAGTAAAGAGAAGCTTGAGAGCAGACAAGAGGGAATGGGCAAATGCGCTTGCAAGGGAAGCCGAGGAGGCTGCAAGGAATGGCAACCTAAAAGAGGTGTATGAGGTAACGAAGACGTTATGCAACGACCGGCCACGAAGAATGAACATGGTGAGAGACCAGGATGGAAAGCTATTAACAACAGAAGAGGAGATCAGACATAGGTGGCCAGAACATTTCGACAATGTCCTGAAACGGCCTGATCCAGAAGCCCCCGCAGTTGTCGACGATAGGCAGCCAAACGAAATAGATGTCAGCGACGAATGTATCACCCGACAGGAAATAAAGCAGGCTCTGAAGAACATGAAGAATGGCAAATCAGCTGGAATGGATTCAATCACAACAGAGCTACTGAAGGCTGACATAGAGATAACTGCGTTCGTGCTAGCTAGAAGACCTATTTCGCACGGTGTGGGAGACAGAGGAAATCCTGGAGGACTGGAATTGTGGTCTGATCGTTAAGCTTCCCAAAAAGGGGAATCTTACTGACTGTGGCAACTGGCGTGGAATAACGTTGTTATCTGTACCAGCGAAAGTTATGGGAGGACTAATTATTACTAGACTGCATGATGCAGTGGATGGGATGCTAAGAGAAGAACAGGCAGGTTTCAGAAGTGGGCGAAGCACGACTGAACACATCTTTGTGCTTCGAAATGTCATCGAGCAATCGCTGGAATGGAATGCAAGTCTATACACCTGTTTTGTAGATTACGAGCAAGCATTTGATAGTGTCCACCGCGAAACACTGTGGAGGATAATGCAGTCTTATGGAATACCATCAAAGTTCATAAGAATGGTCAAATTGTTTTACAGCAACACCAAGTGTGCAGTGATCGATGGAGCAATCAAATCGGATTGGTTAACCGTGAAAGCAGGTGGAACACAAGGTTGTGTAATGTCAGGGTTTCTCTTCCTGTTGGTAATAGATTGGATTATGTGTAGGACTACAGAGCAAGGTAATACGGGGTTCGATGGAAGACGATGAGACAGCGGGAAGACCTAGACTATGCCGATGACATTGCGCTCATTTCCAGCACATGGACGCAAGCACAAACGAATTTAGAAAGACTGAGGAGCAACAGTGAAGGTACGGGTTTGAAGATAAACATCGACAAAACGAAGGTGCTCAGACTCAATGCTAGGAGACAAGATCCTATAAAGCCAAACGGCACTGATGTAGAAGATACAGACAGCTTTGTCTATTTAGGGGCCACTGTTAACAACTTGGGTGGTGCCGAACAGGACATTCGGAGTAGGTTAGGTAAGGCTAGAAGTGTTTTTCATCGACTTTCAAAGGTGTGGAGAACAGGTGAATTCCGCCGAGAAACTAAGATGAGGATCTTCCAGTCAAAAATCATTGCTGTCCTGTTGTATGGATGCGAGACTTGGAGAATAACAAAAGCGGGTGAAAAAGGCTAGACACCTTTCTTCACAAATGCCTAAGGAGAATCTTGAAAGTCCATTGGCCCATGCGTGTGTCCAATGATGAAATTCGGAGAAGAGCGGGAATCGAAAAGATCAGTTCACAAGTTCGACGCATGCGATGGAAGTGGATAGGTCATGTTCTGCGTATGGCACCAAACCGAAACCCACACGTGGCATTATCCTGGGCACCAAGCGGGAAAAGAAGTAGAGGACGGCCAAGGGAAACATGGCGGAGAACGGTGGAGAAGGAACGCGCTGAGCTGGGACTAAAATCGTGGGCCGCAGCAGCAGCTGTGGCCAAGAATAGGGACAGATGGCGAGCATTGATGTCCGGCCCTATCCCCCACCCGGGGGCAAGGAACTAAGAGAATAAGTTATTTTTTGTCCAAATAATGAACGTGGGTTGGTTGGGTGATTCGTTGTTATGGGCCGGGGGATGAATCTTCGACTACAGACGAATAAAAGGACTTCGAATTATTTACTTCTTGGTAACCTAGCGTGAGGACGTACCGGGAGAGTTTCGGCTTTATGTGGTCTTTATTTCTTTACGCGCTGAACAAAATATTTTCATCCGTCTTTGTCATTTTTATTAGCCTCCTTGGCTCGTCACACTTGCGGGACGAGAAAAGACAAAATGACGTCTTGGATATCGCCATATGTAACGAAACACAGTTCGTTTTAAAATGTCAGTTCTTCTTGTCAGAACGTTGCATTTTGAACCGTTGGGAAGAAGGAAAAACAACTGCAGTGAATACATGTGCATAATTCTGTGCAAATTCTGTGAGGTATAAAAAATTTGCCCGTTGTTTTCAGTAGTCTCCCATAGAGCCCTGTCAACCCAACCCACTCGTTACAGTATCAAAGGATATCAGGAAAGTGTATAAGGCTTCTGATTAGCTGATTTCGAATTTGGGCTTGAAGACTAAAGCCGTGAGATTTTTAAAGTGTTTAACTCTTGAAAAGTTCTAATAATATTTACCATTTTTTTCATTAGGAATTTGCTGGGAACACAGACAAGAACAATGTTGTTTATCATGAACTAATTCCGCCAATCAGAGCACGATACATCCGTTTCCTACCAGTGGCTTGGATTGATCACATATCAATGAGAGTAGAGGTGTATGGGTGTCCACCAGGTACTGCAAGTTCATTGCTTCCGTATAATCAAACTTTAAATATACACAATCTAGATACGCATATGTACAAGTTTCTAACTGACAAAGCAAGAAGTAGAGATTATACTAAGTCCCATTCTTCGGAGGGCGCAAGAGAGGTGGGGTGGGGGAATAAATATATATTTACAGTGGAATATTAAAGCCTGTATTTCACCTTACGACAGGGTGCACTGCGCCAGCCGTTGGCATGGAGACCGGTAAGATCAGCGATTCTCAAATCACCGCTACAGCTGGAGATCCGTTAGGTGCCAGGTTGAACAAACCGTTTGTGTGTTGTGTAAACGTCGGTGGTTATATACAGGTAAGTAAGTATAAATAGTAAAGCTCAAAACATTAACTGCGTTTAGTTCACCTTAAAGAAAGTCAATTTTGTAAAAACCAAGTATAATTTGTCTGAACGGAAAAAAATCAAAGACGTGAAATTACTTCCTTGTTGATGAACTGCCAAATCACCACTTGAATAGCTAAGCTGTTTAATTTTGAAAAAATCTTCTTTTATAAGCTCGTTATATGTTTTTATGGCTTTACACTTAAATGAAATTTTTAAACAAACTTTTCAGATAGATCTTGGTCGACTTTATCGCATTTGCGCTGTAGCCACACAAGGTAATCCTGGTGGAAACTATGATTATTTGAAAGAATACAAAGTGAGCTGGTCTAAAGATGGTGTCACATGGGATATGAGCGCACAGGTATGAAAAATAGAAGAAATATTAGACATGAATCATGAGTTATCTAGAATGGAGAAATGCAGCAAGCGGTAACATGTCCAGCTGTCATAACAGAACGTCGCCCACTTGCACAAGATCTTTAATGATTCCCGAAGGGGATGGGAAGCATGAAAGACCCCCTCTATGAAGATTTCATTATTCGTTGTCAGATCAAAAGTAAAACCATAACTTCAACACAGCATTAATGTAATTTCTGACGTTTGAATGAATGCATTAGTCAGAAATTACTATTCTGACGGCACGATTGAGAGGTTCGCGGGTTGTTATGGCATGTGTAGGTATATATAGGTTTTTGCGGGAGATTAAGGTCATTCTAGATCGTCAGTCCTCGTCTTTGCTTGCTTTTCTTTTTTTCCTTAAAGTGTTGTTTGTTCAGATTTGTAACTATTCTATTGTAAATTGTTCTAGATTATTTAGTTGTGCCCTTTCCTCGGCGTCTCGTGCTGCTGCATTAGATGAGGAATACGTTTCCACATATTTTTGGCCACTTCCAAAGGGTGGTTTATAGTGGTTTTTCGTATCTGGCGTAGCACACTCCTTAATACTGTAAGATCCATCTCCTGTTTTTTTGCAAGATTCAAGATTGTAATCAGGATGCATTTTGCATAAGATGACTGTATTAGGATGCATTTTGCATAAGACGACTGTATTAGGATGCATTTTGCATAAGATGACTGTATTAGGATGCATTTTGCATCAGATGACTGTATTAGGATTTATGTCTTATCAGATGACTGTATCAGGATACATTTTGCATCAGATGACTGACTGACGCATCCTCAATTAACTCTTCACATTGTATGTCTCGTGTTAGTGTAGTCAGAATATATTATGTTTATTTCCCGCCTAAAGTAGAGTTTTATTTGCACAGTTGAAGATCCACGTGCGATGTCGTCATCTACGTGTCTGTACTCTTACTGACGAGAAATTTGACAGTTATTGTAAAATAAGACTTTGATATCCCGCTGCAGACTTTCTGTTTTATATGCTAATTAACTTGATCTGAAATTGACAGGTTCTCAAAGGAAATATTAATTGGCGTGACGTAAGGAAGAATCACATTCCAGTGATTTACGCTCGGTATTTCCGCCTACTGCCGTTGAAGTGGTTCGTTTGGCCGTGTACAAGAATGGAAGTTTACGGAGAACCCTGGCCAGAAGGTAAAGAAGAAGAAATTGATCGTATTTCCTCAAGTAAACGCTCACCTTTGATTAAGTGCCATACGCGACATACCCGCACGATGTAATTTTAGTGGGTCTCGGCTATTCAGAGCTGAGTTCTGTCTCCAACTTTGATATATATTCACTTTTCTCTAGTCTCAGAAGCGTTGTTCACGCCGATTGGCGTTGGTAAAGCATTGTCTGGCCACGAGATTTCATCTCTGACTGCCGTCGACGCCATAAAGTGTATGAAGTTGTGCTTGGTAACCGAGCAGTGCAAGTCATTCAATTTTAGTGACAAGTTACAGAAGTGTGAAGTGAACGCTGCCAAAGCTGAGAAGTCAAGTCTTGAGGATCGGGAAGGTTTTAATTATTTCGAAGCCTCTCCTTAACAAATGGTATCCACGATTCCATCGGAATAAGGGTGCGCTCTTTTAAATATTGTTTGTTTTTGATACAGTAAAAACCCGCGAGTAAGAACCTTATTTTTAATAACCTATTAGGGTAAAATTTGCCAGTTAGAAACCATCTATACATATAGATTACTTCATAGAAAGTGCGCCGTACGGATTTATATTCACGAGTTGCAAAATTTTGGGAAACGAACGAGTGAGCGTAGCGAACGAGTGAGTTTTCCAAAGTTTTGCAACGAGTGAATAAAAATCCGTACAAAGCACTTTCTATGCTGTAATTTGTTTATTATATATATAACGAGAATTCAACCATTGAGCACTTTACGCCGATTTTTCCAGTTTATAACCTTTAGCATTCAACAGTTATTAAACGGCGCGAGAAAATAAAGCTGCAAATGCACATAGCTTTACAAGCGAATTCGCTATTTCAATAATATGAAAGAAAAATTACTGGCGACAAACTCTCCTAGCAAGAACTTTATTTAAATAAACACACTGCGTTACATTTATAAACTTCGTATCGCATCGAGGAAACTTCGCCACAAGCGAATAAACTACTGGCGAATCAACTGGCGAATTTTGAACAAATTGTGACAACACAAGGAGTCGGTTAATTAAACTATAATTACGACGTAAATCCAATTAAAAAATACAATTTACTTTACCAAGACGATCCCAAGAGTTCCTGAATACTCTTAGAAAGTCCGTGGATGTGTTGCATGTAAGTTCCGATGAAAGTCTTGTCTTCAACTCGCTTTCACTTATCGACACTTCGCCTTCGCCTGTCTTCACTTCGCCTTTGAAGAGTGATTTTTATCACTGCTGTATTCTTTAGGTTTTGCTTAGCGTGTTTCTGTTGGCTTGCATTTCCATTAAGTTCTTAAAAGGCAAAGTTTTGTAAAGAAACAAAACATGTAGCTATGTTTTCAAAGCATAAACTGCCGTCGAGAGCAAACTTGCCGCTCGCTTTCTCAACCTCGTTGGAAACCATTTAAATTCTTGCGCTGTGATTGGTTTAGTCGTACTAGTCTAGATGCTGATTGGTAATATTTTTCACATGTGAAGAAAGCTATACGCGAAGCTGATTGGACGTATCGCTTTTTTCACATGTGAAAATATAGCAAATATAGAATTCTATTTGCAAGGTTTATTGCTTAAAATTCTCGCTATATATATAATAAAGTATAATACCCTCTTAAGCCTAAAAGTTGAAAATAGGTTCTTATTTTCTAAAAACTGTTACTTTTAGGGAAATAAGATAAGTCAACATTCTGGATCCTCTTCGGAGCCTTACAACTCTAGTTGCAATGAAAATGCCAATGTTGAAAATCATAAAATGTTATTATTGATACAATCACATAAATATATGCTAATGTGCGGTCTCATCCAATAACAATTCTAACTGTGAAGCGCATTGAGCTTTGTAAATGCGCTATATAAGCACCTATATCATTCATTCATTCATATAAATAAAGGCTGAATACCACTAAAAAATTTGCAACAATGTAAACTTTTTCTCAGATATAAGAACCTAAATTTGTGCTTATTACCATTTATGTAAGAACCTGTTTTGGCTAACTTGGAAAAATGCAGGTTCTTACTCGAGGGTTTTTACTCTACTGTTTGTTGTGTATGATAAAGAGTCCGATTTATTCCTTTTTAAAATAAAAATTTTGTCACGCTACTAGAAAAAACCAATCTCAATTTTGACGCGCACAGTAACAAGGTTAGTAACCTGCGTTGCAGACGAACTATATCGAGGATTTTGTGACACGTCCGGCTGCAACATATGCAAAACACTTGTGAAAGACGAAGCATATGATTATGAAATATTTTCTGTACCTATTTTCGGAATCAACCGATAAAAAACAGTACGTGAAAAGTGGACCGTGCAAACTCTGTACATTATTTTCCAATTTTCCTTAGAAAAATGTTGAAAAATAGGGGAGTACCCAACGGTACCCGAGTCAATTTTTTGCACGCTGTAGCTACCGTAGGCTCGATTATAGCTACCGCTATAAAACAAAAACGAAACGCTATTCAACATACCAATTGCTGTTCTTGATTTATTTTGAAAGACTCATTTTCTTTCATTGGTAATATGAATTACTATGTATAGCAACAAATTAGAAAACACTAATTCCTACTTGCCCTACCCAATGTAGGTCAGCATTAATATGGGGCCATTCTTTAACTAAAGCTGTCAAAAGGAACTTACGCAGCGATCACATAGTAACATCAACATCTTCCGGGTATTTTGCAGACATTAGATTCTCTTACTAGGGGTTTGGACATTTCACATCCGGTTCTTTCTGGAGAGATGCTTTTAACAACCCCTCAGGAAAACAGGGGAATTTGACCTCGTGGACCGGCATAATGTTTTAGTCAACTGTATTAGTGAAGTTCGTTGAGGAATAGTGCATGGACGTGGATCATTCGATACAGTTCGAAGGTAACATTAAAGAAAAAAGAACTTTAATTTAAAGAGTACTTTGCGAAGTTTTTAAATTTCTTTTCAGGATAAATGATTAGTTTCTCACACTGTTGTCGTGAGGGCGGGGCGTTGGACGTTTAATTCTAGGTAATCTTGTAGGTAGACTGTCCGAGAAGTAGGGCTTTCAATCCTTTAATAGCATTTGAGTCAATTTTTTTAGTGTTACATTGTCGTCTGGGTAGTTGTTGATGTTTCGATTTGATCACTGCGTTTGCAAGGCAACTTATTTAGTAAACGTTTTAATTTACAAAGCGATTTTCAAAAGCTTGATCCCCAAGGATACGCCCATTAATTAAGCTTCTATATTCTATCCAGCGATAAATATATACGAAGATCGTTGAAACTGAAATCTTCACTGAAGAAAAGTCCTGTATACATGTCAACGTGTTCTCTTTAAACTTGAAAACATACTGATTGATAGTGGATGACCTAGCAAAGGAAAACCTTCTGAGGTATTTTTACTAAAAATGCAAAAATTAAGGAAATGGCCAAGCCTTTGTTTCCTTATCTGATATTCATCAGCAAAGACCATGTTAGGGGATGACCCCACCGCGGTGCACTGGTGATGAACACATGAATCTAAAAATAGCTTTGATGATTTTCCAAGTGTACAGGGATTTCCTTCCAAGGTTCATCCACTCTTCGTATTGATTAAAACGAGACTAATAACTGTGGTTAATAAGTTATAATAGCGTTTTTTACAAAACAGTTCACTTTTAACATTGACAAAAACTACTACAAGTAGCGCCTAAGATTAAATATAAATTCAAGATGTTTCCTCTTCACTATATAGGAAGTGCAATTTTTTTGTGGTACAAATTTTCAAAAGTACGATTGCCTTTTGGTTTCATTAGGCATTTCATCCATTTTTACCATATAACCTTAAGAACTCTGTATTGCGAGTTAAATAAAGTATCAAATTGTGTACATTTTAATTCACGATTCAAAACGTCAAAATTTGATGATTCATTTTCACTAAAGGAAGTGCAATAAACAGTCATTGTATACATAAACTCCAGAAACTTTGTTGTGCTTTCTTTAAGAGTATGACGGTCCGTTTCATTGGGTATTACTTGCATATGTGTAATATAAGCTACTAGAACTTTGTATTTTGAGTTAAATAAAGGCTCGAAATGGGAAAAATATCACAAATTTTCCAACAACAGAAAAATCACAACTTTTCCCGTAAAACTATACAAATGCCGCCATGTTTAGTATTTTTTGGAAGACAGGGAATTCCTAGTAGAGTCAAATCGCTTTCGAAATGACAGGAACAACTTTTCCATTTAACTAAGCATTGGTGTTGAACTTTTTATCGACGTTTTCCAAACCTTTAACTGTTTTTGTGTGAGTTAAATTTCGTATACATTTTTCCCCTCTCAAACTAGTAGAGTCAAATCGCTTTCGAAATGACAGGAACAACTTTTCCATTTAACTAAGCATTGGTGTTGAACTTTTTTATCGACGTTTACCAAACCTTTAACTGTTTTTGTGTGAGTTAAATTTCGTATACATTCCCTCCCCTCTCAAACTATTCATAAATGTTTGCTAGTCTCATACGTATAAGGCAAACAAATCAACTTACTTTCAACCTACAATTAAGCGTAACAACGATTAAAATATTAAGACATTGACAATCTAAAATACAGCCAAAATAAGGAACTTATAAGAAACTACTTCTCTGTTCCCTATTCTTTAACTTTGATGCTAAAAGCGTACGATCGTTCTATTTTTTAATGCGAGCTTATGTCTAGAAAGATAATCTTACTTTTAATGCCTTAAGTGTGAGTACATTACGCTAAAAACTGAGTTTTCACCATTGATGTTTTCTTTTTAAAGAAATCGTTCAATTTCTAGACTGTGTGAAACCGATCAAAGAAAGAAAGGACAAACCGCCAGAGAAAAATTTCTGGCTTTACCTTGCTTTGATATTGCCATACTTTTAGATACTACCATTAGAACTTGTTATACATTAAATTTAGGGGAGCATGCTTAAGTTTAAAAATTCCCATTTTTAAAATAAAAACGACCAGACACTTCTCCGGATATTCCCACACCTCAATGGTGAAGTCTCAAAAAGAACAAAGTTAACGCATAATACAGCATTGCGCATGATACAAAATTGCTTGAGCATACTTCCTAAATTAAACCAGCCATTAATCAAAAGACAGCTTTTACAAAAATTCTATAATAAGGAGGACAATGTTCTCCTAACTGAGAGTTTCCATCTCCGTTTGCGTTGTCAATCCCTCGCGTACCTGTATCGTCTTCATTTCGTCGTCGTCCGGACGCAGAAGAGAGCGGATTCGTTGAAACACGGAACCCCCAGGGGCTGTAATAATCTTGTATAAAGCGACCCCTGGGATCCACAGCATGGAAGACAAGGCCAGAACCCAGCCACAGAACTCTGCCCAATCGGGGTACTGATAGGAACCAAGGGAGACCCCGCTCCACTGTATAACGCTGAATAGGAATACCCCTGGGGAAAGAGTATAAGCACGGAGTAAATAAAAATAATTAAATGATTTTCAGATTAGTGTTACAGAAAAGCTTTTTAATTATTTTTAAAGCCTTTTACTAGGAGTCGAAAATCATAGACAATATTGATAACAATAATGATAAAGCCTGTTTCACCCTTCTCGTTACAGCGCTAGCTGAAGGTCATTTAAAGTTTTCAGGGCTTTATCAAGAGGATGATTGTTTCTAGAACCCATGGCCGGCATGTTATTCCCTCGGCTTTTACCCAGTCTACGAGATAGTAATGCCCAGGTATGTTATACCTCAACAAAACAAACTAACAAGAGTCATGGATTTAGCCAACTGGTACAAATGTGATATCATCGGAGATATTTTTTTCTCACAAATAGGTGCCGAAGTGATGTTGGGAAGGAATGTTGAATCAAATAATTACAGGTTTATTGAAGAATGGCGTATATGTTGTAAATCTCCCTAAATGTAACGACATGAAACACAAAACACGCTGTACAGTCGTCAAGTGATCATATCAAAACTCTCTGCCAGAACATACTGTACATATAACATGCAACATAGGGGACTTATAATCAGAAGAATTGATATCATTCTTTACAATCTAAATATAAGCCGACAGGTTTATTTTTGAGTGAGGGGAAAGGGGATATAAATGAGAATTGAAGGGGGAGGGTTTGGGGGTGAACCTTATTTCGGTTAACGATGCCGAAATTAATTTATCTCCAAGTGCTTGGCAGACAACGTCAAAACTAATTTGTCCCTTTCCTTTGCAAGACACGCTTATGAGGGGGTTCAAACGACTTATTTAATAACCAACCTAAAATAACAACGGGTGTGCAGTATTTCCAGGCAATAGGCCACCAGGGCCATATCTTGTAGCCAATCATTGTCTCGATGTCTTTGGCAAACCGATCAGCTCCATAGCCCCAAGCTACAGTGACGACTTCAAATAAGGCCAGGAACAGCAGCGATACTCCTCCAGACTGCCAGTTGTACAGATGCAGTACGTACATTCCGCCCTGAAAAAAATAAACATAAGAAGTGACCACAACTTTACATGTGATGTCAAAATACGAATTCCCCTTACGGGTCTCTATATATTTCCCACAGCACTTGTTGGGGGAATTGCAATAATACGCCGTTCTGCTGCCACTCGACATGAAAACTTTTTTAACGTTTACAATTAATTTCTGAAAGCTTTCTTATGACTTGCTTTACAACTTGCTATGAAATAAAAAGTCAAAGCCTTTGAAAGAACATGTGACAGGGCAACGGGAAACATACCACGTATGTCTTGGAATTTGATTGGTCAAATCAAATGGAACCCATTGGAAAGAGGTCAAAAATGTGTCAAAACATAAACAGACTAACACTGGTACTAACCAACGGTACTGTTCAAATCCCTGTTAATAATTTCTAACCAATTTAATAACATATTTGCTACAAACCTTGAATCAAAACTAACTATAAACGATATCGATAGTGCTATGTTTGCTCTACATTTAGCGTTTTCTTACTATAACGAAGCAAACGTACAATCATTTTCCGAGGAAGATAGGATCATAGAATCTCCCTTAGTTCTGAGTTTATTAGGTGCCCACACTCTCATTCAAAAAAAGACCGTTGAACCATTCATTTACGGACCCAGATATTCACGCATTACGGAGGCGTCGCTAGTTAGACAAGCGGCGATAAATGACTTAGTCTGAAGAGCTTCAATGCTAAGATCTAAGATTCAGATTACTTTATAGAGCATTACCCCAGTTCTTAATATTTTCTCCACCACTAGACGATTCTTTTGTTTATAGTGCGGTACATTTTTGCTATTTTAAATTTTCGTTAACTTTAATTTCGATTTCGTGATGCGCAGCAGAAAAATAACTAAATCGGCTTATAGTCTGGCTTATCCTTCTAAAACGGATTAAAAATCTGAATATTCAGCTATTCGTTTTAAGTAACATCGCATCGTCTATTACTAACGTTGATGGTTTGCAAAAAAACATTATCGAAACAGCTGTTCTCTTTTTTCCTAGATTAAGATAGGTTTGATCTTTGATACTACAGCGGAATGCATCGTTTTATACTAATATAAAGTTATAAAGTACCGAAAAGGAAGACATACGATACCGAAACAATTTAGATCATTCCGGCACAGCGTCCAATTTTCTGCACTATGATTGAACATTATTAACGGAAAATCACTTTTGATTTACCCCGGCTTAAAAGCACCTAATTGTTTTTATAATTCTACCACGAAATCTGTGCTGATTTGGCTGATCCCAGACTTAGAGCTTTATAATTCATCCTTTTAATTTTACGGAAGACTTCAGTCACGCGATTTCTTTTATTTTGGAAAATTGGGTCTCAAGGCTCTTTACAAGTACTGATTTTCAATAAAAGAGCTCAGAGACTTCTTAAACAGCTTGAAATGAAATAGCTGGATTCATATTTTGAATTTTAAGTATACATCCTAATTACGCTAACAAGGAAGCCTACCTTATTCAAAAATGTGAAAGAGGAACGTAAAATAGTAGTCGTTCACGAAACGAGTGTAGCGAATTAACAAAAAGCTTCAGTTATGCTTTGCAGACCTAGATAGGCTTTACTTTTACCTGGGCTGATTTCCTTTTTTTCTGGGTAAGAATTATACAGGAAACTGTCAGAACGTTTCTAAACTAAGCTAGTGTCATATAGTAACTTTACGAAATAAGATAAAACATAAACTCCAGACGACTGAAAATATATAAACATAAAAATCCCTCAGAAGACTAAGAGTAGTGTTTTGAAGTTCATCTTGATTAACAACAGAAAAAGACAGGAAAGGTAAAGGGCAAAATCCATTTCAATTTTCGGTCCCCGTCCTAAACTTTGGTTTGCATTACATGCGAGCATTAGTATTGTTTCTCACAGTGAATGGCCCTAACTTCCCCTCTCCTCCCCCCTCCCCCTCTCGCAACCGCGCGTGAGCTCAATATAAGGAACGGCGCATTGCTCCCACAAGTCCATGCGCTCCCCACACAATCATGAAGGCAGAGTTTTCCTCTTTAATTCAAGAGTGTCAATTTATAATCTTGGGCGGAGGGGCACATGAGAATTAAGTGTCGTGGGCAAGAACACAACACAACACAAATACCCCAACCTGGGATAGAATTCTGAGAAGAAAAAATAAAATATGTTACCTGCATGATCATAGGGATTCCCAGCAAAAAGCAGAGGAAACACAGAAAAGCAATGAACAGCTCTTTTCGCTTTTTAAGGAAGCGCGGATACTCGTCCACAAGACCCGTCACCACTGCTTCAAACATGGCGAACTGGGTATCCAGACCTAAAGTCAGCAACATGAAGAAAAACATCACAGCCCAGAAAGGCGAGATGGGCATCTGAGCAATCCCCTCAGGGTACACCACAAAGGCTAAGCCAGGACCGGAAGTCGCCACATCTTTGACTTCTTTACCAGAAACGTGTGCCATGAAGCCAAGCACGCTGAAGATTACAAAGCCTGCGAACACACTTGTGCTGCAGTTAATGACTGATACTATCATCGCGTCCCTGTATAAATAAACGAATAAATCCAGATAAGTGTCAGTTCTTATTGTCCAGTAAGCAGTAGAACCT
>NC_135761.1:26135971-26153640 GCF_052425735.1 Oculina patagonica
GGTGCGTTTCTTTGGGAAAAATCCAAATCCGGATTCTTGATCCAAAAACGGATTTTGCGTTTCTTTACCTATATCCGAAAATGGATTAATCTTGGATCAATGATCTGAAAAATCCACACTTCGAGTGGATACATCAGATCATATCTGAATCCGGATTTTTAGGATTCATGATCCGTGCGTTTCTTTGGAAAAGGATTCGAAAAAAGTACCTTGGCCCAGCGGTCTATGCTGTTAAAATACAGGTTCGCTCTTTGTAAACACTGCCATACGGAAAGTTTTAGGCGGTTATTTCGATCAAAATACAAAAATATTTCACGATAAAAGGAAACGGTAGCTTCAGATAGGTATGTAGTATCATTTTAAACGGGATACAGGTTTTCTAGAACAGCCACTGTGTGCCTACGGAAGTTGTATCCTTTTGAAATTGTCACGAGTGAAATTTGCACTGATCATTTCGCAATCATTCTTCGCTTTCAGATGCTTTCTCGCCACATTGTGCTTAACGCTAAAGAAGATCTACTTCGACGTGTGGTTTTTGTAAAAGATTTTAGATAGGATACATTCGACGAAAAATAAATTTGTGCTGATATTTTATGTTCTGCGCGAAATGTGTTTACGGGGTTGTCATGGCAAAAAATCCGTTTTCGGATTCTTCGTTTCTTTGGGGGCAAAGTATCCGTGTGATCTGAGATCAATGATCCAATTTTGGATTTTCCCAAAGAAACGCACCCTATGACTTTCTTTACACGGGTGTCAAGGGACCCGTGGGTGGAGAACTCGCGATTTTTTCCGGGTAGTGTGTGTCACTGAGTCATTCATATCTTTCTCAATTGAGATTTTTTTCAGTCCTTTTCCTGATGTAGAAAATTAGTATTAAACTGAAGGAAACTATGGCGGCCTTTTACGGACTAAATTACGAATGACCATAAATCATTGTTATGTTGCATACATCAATGTTGTGTGAACTAAAAGATGTTTGATACAACCAAAAGATGTTTGATACAACTAAAAGATGACCGATACAACTAAAAGATGTTTTATACCACTAAAAGATGTTTGATACAACTAAAAGATACAAGGTATTTGATACAACTAATTGAACTAAAAGATGTTTGTTACAACTAAAAGATATTCGATCCAACTAAAAGATGTTTGTTTCAAATAAAAGATGAGGAAGCGGAAATGAATTTTGAAAACAGGAAGTGACATTATACCCAGCTTCCCTGTGATCCAACACAATTGTTGATACAAAATGGCTTCTGGTGGAGCTGCGAGATGGCTGCCAGATACAGAAAGGTTTATTTTATTTTATTTTATTTTAACAGGCTAATAACAAGTGCACAGCAACAACGAAACACCAATGCCACTCAATTCGATTCTTCTATTTTTTTCATTCGTAGACTGGTCGAATACGAAAGAACATACGCACAGGAAGCTTAATCACTACTAGATATCCTAGGCGAGCTATGAAGTCACTTCGAGAGAATCGCCGAAAAATCCAAAAGGGATCTTGATTTGTTCGAGAAGTCGGTTACTTACCCTGCTTCTCCATGTAATGTTTTCAACTGCTGTTGGATGGTCTTCAAACTTCACCGTTCCTTGTTACCAATACCCATGATAGACTGTCTATTTAAGTAACCGACTCCTCGAATGTATCAAGATTCCTTTTTGTTTCTTCGGCGGCAATTGTCTCGAAGCTGACTTCAGTCGTAGCTGGCCTAGGATACCTAGTAGGTGGTGTAAGTACCCGCTTAAGCAAGCTTCCTGTGTGTATGACTCTTCTATTCTTACAGTTAGAACATTTAAAGTTCTTTCCTATTCGTCCAGTCTACGAATGAAGAACTCCGAAGAATCGAATAGAGTGGCTACAGTGTTTCGTTGTTTCTGTGCACTTGCCTGCTTCAATTCAAAAATCCCTTTCGGTATCTAGTGTATCTGGCAGCTATCTCGCAGCTCCACCCGAAGCCATTTTGTATCTACAAATGCGTTGGATCACAGGGAAGCTGGGTATAATGTCACTTCCTGTTTTCAAAATTCATTTCCGCTTCCTCATCTTTTATTTGAAATAAACGTCTTTTAGTTGGATCGAATATCTTTTAGTTGTAACAAACATCTTTTAGTTCAATTAGTTGTATCAAATACCTTGTATCTTTTAGTTGTATCAAACATCTTTTAGTTGTATAAAACATCTTTTAGTTGTATCGGTCATCTTTTAGTTGTATCAAACATCTTTTGGTTGTATCAAACATCTTTTAGTTCACACAACATTGATGTATGCAACATAACACCGATTTATGGTCATTCGTAATTTAGTCCGCAAAAGGCCGCCATAGGAAACCTTAAAATAATAGTCTTTTTAAGGAAGAAAAATATTAAAAAAGTGGAATTGAACCGAAATTAAACTAGGATGGCTACGGCTGGGGAAAATTTAGACGGATTAGGAACAACAAACTTGAATCAAACTTGTGTTTAAGGATAGTACTAGGCATAGACGGCGGAGCACGGGGGGGCAAGGGGACTGTAGCCCCCCCCCCAAACAATTTTTTTTTTTTGGGGGGGGGGGGGGTTGGTGCCGAAAATCTTGCGAGCGCAGCGTAAAATTAGTTTGTCAAGATATTCCTTTTCGTGAGTAAGTTCAAACATCTTCGAAACTTCCTTGGAAGTCTTCGAGAAACTTCGTTTATCTGGGGAAAAGTTCAAAAAATGATCAAAAAACGTTCGTTTGGCCTTCGAACAACAATGGGTGAATCTTCGGAAATCTTCGGTCTAGAAACTGCTCAGAAAACAAAAATTGCTACAACGAAAAAAAGTTTCTTCAAATATGAAAACGTGCCGAGTATTTTTGAACCAGTCTTAGCCCCCCCCCCCCCCCACGTTTCCAAAACGCTCCGCTGCCTCTGCTAGGGACCGTTTTATTTTTGCACATCGACGAATGAACGAGGCAACCTGGATAGTAACCTGGAACAGGCACCATGGGCACTTGTCATACAAAGAGTCCGTACAAGTAGTTATGGACTGCACCAGAAGTCAATATACTTCTGACTGAACTTATTCAAACAAGACAACTAGTTATAGATTAAGAAACTAGTTATAGATTAGGAAATAGTGAAATAAAGCTGGCTCTTCCTCAACCTCGCACCGATTATTTTCAAAAAAGTTTCTCTTATAGCGGTGCTACGCTGTGGAATAGCCTTCCAGGTGATATAAGAACATCAAAAACATTAAAGGAATTCAAGACTAGGTTGAGTAATTTCAGATTTGAGTTAGACACGGCATCCCTGAAAAGCAATACGTTTTTGTTTCTTTGTTTTTATTTAAATAGGTAGTGGTTAGTTTAGTCTGGGTCATTTTTCTTGTAATTTACTTTTATATCATAATAGTTTTAATTCTTATATTTGTTAATAATTTTTTTCTGAGAGGAACTACCGTGGATAAATAAAGTCATGTAGACTTCAAAACTCTGGAACAACTAGCTTGACGGGTAGAGCTGTTTTTTTTCTTTTAATTATTTCACCACACCAAGTAATAACAATAAAAAAAAAGAATTATTTTACAACGTAGTAAGTGGCGACAAAGCCTGAAAAGAAACCATGAGGCTTAAAATATTCGGCTTCCTCGTTAATATAAAAGGCTAACATTGCTTGAATTGTTTTTTTATAGAATCGCTGTGACTATATATAGAGCGATTTTTGATCGAGTGTCGTAAAACCAAAACTTAAAAAGCGACCAGCAAAGCTTTCAATGGCAAAGTTTTTAAAGAGCGTTCAAATGCTAAGTGTACGGACCGCTAAAACGATAAATGCATTAAAAAAAAAAATATTTAAAAATAGAATAACTTTTTATAAGTGCATGTGTAAATTTTCATTGTTGAAAATGCCAAGCATTTTCCGTTTATTTTAATAGTTGTTTATATTTTTGTATGGGCCGATCTGTACCAGTTGGTAAACAAATAAAACCATTAATGTAGAGTAGCAGATCGAAGACTGGGTTCTCTTGTGTATATATTATTTTATAAAATAATCGTAGGGTAAGTGG
The DNA here is from genome assembly GCF_052425735.1 of Oculina patagonica. Lineage (NCBI taxonomy): Eukaryota > Metazoa > Cnidaria > Anthozoa > Scleractinia > Oculinidae > Oculina > Oculina patagonica. The sequence continues at coordinate 26,140,007 of NC_135761.1, forward strand.
GGTGGCTTTCTAACTATTTTGAAGTGTGAATTACGTATACGTTTTTATCATCACTTAATGTATAAATTCAATAATAAATGCCAAACCTGTTATATTTTTTGTTATAGTTTTTTATGTAATTATTGTCAAGAGAAGTAGCTTAAAGCTAGCTATACGATGGAACGTATTCCTTTGCCTAGGTATTAAAGAATGTATAAATACGCCAGCAATTTTATTATACTGACGTTAAGTTCTTTTTAAAAGTATCTGTTGTGTTTGATATTGAACTGGTTCGAACGTTAGAGAGTGAATGAGAGTCTTTAAACAACACTCATTGTAATAAAATAACGGAAGATATTATGTGCGCTATGATTGGTGAATACCTATTTACAATGCAAGATACTTTTTACACAACTGGCAGAATTCTCGCGCACACATTGGTCGAGGGCTATGGTAGATGAGTGTATTTGCTTTTTTCACGTTTCCATAATACACTTTGTTTATTCCTCCTCCCCCCCCCCCCCCCAAAAAAAAAAAAAAAAAAAAAAAAAAAATCACTGGGGACGATTGTACGTCATTGTAAATCCCAAGATAAATTGAAAACAACGCTTATGCAAAAGATTTGGGGGATGACAAGGTGTGAAGAAAGCAAATGCACCGTGAAAATGACGTCACCAGTAACGCAACGCAAGGTAAGTTTCGGGAAACGTTATAAAAAAAAATTGTCTTGACTTTTCCATAAACATTTGGGGCGAAATTGCCAACGAGTTCTTCAGCTGCAGACAGAAAAAAGTGATCTTTCACGGCGTGAGGCGCTCGCTCTGATTTTTACTAAAATTTGTAAAGAAAATTCGACTACCGCTCCATCCAAACAAAACTTTATCACTTTTGCACCTATCAGTGTTTTTAACAAAAATTTATTGACGCTTAGTGACTTTTTTACCATCCACAAATATATGCCATGTGGGGGCGTGTTTAAAACACGAAATGGCGAAATGATATACAGCTATTTCAGTTAACGTTGTCCGGATCAAAGCTTAAAGACAAGACTGAAAGGCAGTATGGGTAGAAGAAGAGGGCAACTGCACGTGCTGAATACTAAATTATATAATGACATGACAACAGCGAATTTGCACGTTTTCTATTTCTTCAGACATGTGAATCAAGGTGGTTTTAGCCTCACTGAATTTTAGAAGAATTTTCAAAACTCAGAACCAAGCGACAATGAAAGTAAAGCTACAGAAAGTCCTCCTGAGAGGAAAAAAGAAACTCGTGAATTCTCCACGTGCGAAATACAAATTTGTACATTTAATGAAGCTTATATGCAAATTTGTAGTGAATACCCAGAACACCATACGGTCTTGCCTTTTAGCTTTTAGCTTTAAACCGACAACGTTTATTGAAATAGCTGTAAAAGATAAGAGCCAAATTAAGTTAAATGATATTACCGTTCCAGTGAAATCCACATCTGTTGTCTGTGTACAACGTAAGGACAAGGAAATATATATAAATAAATAATAAGGGGCATACAAATAATTTACAGTTGTTCATTACGTGAGGCGGCGGCACGTAAACGCTGCTGTCTCGCCTTGTTGACGTCTTCGTTCCACGGTTGTAAAACAGAAAACGAAGTTATAACTTCGATGTAAAAGGATAAGGACGTGAAAGTCCAATTCAAAAAAAGTTTAGATATTACATGGAAAAGGAAGAACTGCTCAGACGAATCCTTCTGTCATGCTCCTCCTGACGTGAGACAAACAAATCGTTTTCTTTCAATGCCAAAAAGGTATGGCCGCCTTTTTGATTAAAAATATCCTAGGAAAAGAGAAACTTGTTAACAAGGAGAGACTGGATTTATAATGTCCGTGACGGAGAATTAGTGATTGGAACGATTGGTTGTAGTTCGTTCCAGTATTAAAAACGTTAAAATTTGTGAGTATTACTTATTAAGCTTATGCTAAGCCCTTCTCGGGATTTATTTCCTTGTCGTTACAGTTTACACAGAATAATTCATGTAACAGATGCAGATTTCAGTGGAACGGTAATATCATTTAACTTAATTTGGCTCTTATCTTTCATGATCATTTCGCCATTTCGCTATTTCGCCATTTCGTGTTTTAAACACGCCCGCCGTGTGGTGGGGCATTTGAACAGAAAATACCCGGAAAATATGACCATCCTTTGCCCAGCCTCTATTCCCGACCGTCCCCCCCCTCTCAGAAGTTGCGCTAGAAAAGCCTCTTACCTGCGATCAGGCGTTCTTTTTTCTTTTTCGAAAGGGAGAGGGGAAAATTAGGCAATTGACAATTAGGGAGGAAGGGCATGATCTCAGGTTACTTGCAAGCGTGAACAAACAAATGCGATCACACCTTAATGATTTTTACACTACGTACCTACCGAAACGGTAACAAAACGCAGACCAAAATCCTCAAGGGCTCTTTGGACAACAACTTGCAGGCGTTCGACAGACGGAAAGCTGATATGCCTGCTAAAAACTCTGTGGACTCGTAAAACAAATCGGTGAACGTTATAATTTTTGTATACTAACATTTAACATGCAGTGGTTGTGAGTTTTTTATTCAGCGTTTTCTGGACGTCACGCACGAAACACCGGAAACGGTGTTGAGTTGTCCCAGTCAAACATGCAGAAGGTTTATTTCTTTGTGCCAAACTTGATTGGTAAGTAGGAAATACTCGTAGTAAATGCCTAGACCGAATCCCCCGTTTTGTAAAAGGACCTATGTTAGATCACTGAAGATCCTTGACATGATAAGTACTGACAAAAACCTTCGCAAAGATCCTTGTAACACCTGACGCTGTTGTAAAAATATTTAGAATGTATGATCTTTGACGATTCCTTTAAGATCTTTGGCAAGTTTTCTTAGTTCCTTAAAAATTTTTGCAATATCCTCAAAAGATCCTTGTAGATCTTTGGGGAGAATTCTGAAGATCCTGGCAAAGGTTCTTTAAAGGGCTAAATGTCCGTTTTTATGCTAGAGACGTTATAGCCGTCTGAGATGTTAAAGCTGTCTCGAGATGACTTTAACGTCTAGTAAAAAACCCGTAAATAAGATAGCTTTAAACGTCTCAGACGTTAAAGGCGTCTAGCATAAAAACGGGACACGGTTAACTTGTATAATAACAGTAAATATTACAGACGCCTTTAACGTCTGATAGCTTTAACGTCTTTGTGTCCAGTGTCCTCCGAGTGTAGAACCCAGTCTTTTAATATATTTTTTCTGAAAAGCTGTCTACTAAACGCATCCCATTTTTATACCAGACGCCTTTAATGTCTTAGACGTTAAAGACGTCTAGATGACTTTATCCTCTCTGGCATAAACTGATGGCCAATTTTTATGTTTTACATTAACATTTTGTTTTTGCATAGGTTATGTGCGTGTTGTTGTAAATCTAGCTGCCTTCTTCTTCATGCTACACAAGCCATTTCTTACTGTTGTTCTTCATTTTACTGGTGGAATATTGCTAGATGTTGTTGATGGAGTGTCAGCACGGTACTTCAATCAGTGTAAGAAAACACATGCCCTGAAGGAATCGAAGCTCATTGACCTTGGAAACCTGGCATTTAAGAGAAAATGGACTAGCTATATAATATTCTACAGGAGTTGGTTTGTGCTGTAGAGATGCATTTCCCACTACCCTGGGGGGGGGGGGGGTTAATCCCCATCATGGACTATAGGCCTAACGAACTGCACGGTCAAGTTGTTTAAGCATTTTAAGGGGTTATATCGGAAAAGTTAAAAATAGAGCCCACCCCCCGGATGCATAATTGAGCTAAGTTCAAGCGGTGTAGGCTACTCTTAAAAGCCATGGGCCCTTGATTGAAACATCATGCTCTTTCCATTTCCATAACCTACAACAAAGAAATTTTGGATATTTCTTTGACTTTGTTAAAATTATACAGTAAAATACAAGAAGCTCTGTCAATGAAATTTTGTTTTTGTCTTATGTAAGGTTCCAGATATGGAGATTTGCTTGATTTCCTTGTTGACAGGTATTTTTTAAACCCTTATAATTTACAAATGATTCTGAAAAATAATAGTTATTTAATTTCTATTTTCAATATTGAGACATTGTCAAGTTCAGGGGTGACTAGAATAATGAAATTATCAACCAGGTTACTTCCAAGCTCGGGACTGAATTGCTGCTATACCTGAGGCTTCAATGGGGGAGGGGGGTGAATAGGTTTGTGGATCAACAGATTTGCTCTTGAAATGCGCACAGATTGTGGATTTCTGCAAAATATTGAGCGGATTTGCGGATTATCAAAATACAGTGGGTCAGAGTCGATTAGCTGAGAATTTTGGCCTGGCATCCAGACTCTTCATGTCAGGAAGTTTAGATCCCTTTGGTCAGTCTTCAGCGGTATGTTGGCAGAAATGTCGCAGAAACAAGCAATGAAATGAAACTACTTACAAAATGGCTGTAAGAAAGAACCAACATAAAAAGGCTGATTTGCATACCCCTATTCACCTCCTTCCTAAATGGGAATTCAATCAATTTGCAGCTGGCAATATTTTGATGGAATTACTGATAAATTATGGAGTTATAAAGTTCTCTGAATAGAACTACCGGTAATTCAAGCAGCAAGATCTGTAATGATAGGCGTGAAGATTAAATCTTATCTTATATTATAAACTGCAAAATTATTTTTGGAAAATACCGTAAAATTCCGGTTATAAGCCCCTCCGCTTATAAGCCCCCCTCCCCCCCCCCCCCCCGTTATAGGCCCATCTTCCTAGAAACAAAAAAATACATCCGAATATAAGCCCCCCCCCCACGGATATAAGCCCCCCTCGGCCGGTTGACAGTACTGAACAGGGCTAAATGTTGCTTTATTATGCGTTTTTAACTTTAAAACGTATTTCGGTCAACACTGCCATAGCTCATTCCGAAACGTTTTTTCTATTCCGCGTATAAGCCCTCCCGGATATTAGCCCCTCCGCTTATAAGCCCACTCAAAACCCCTTGCGAAGTTGTATAAGCCCAGGGCTTATAACCGGAATTTTACGGTAGTTGTTTAAGTGACCAAACCAGGGGGGACTTTGTCATGCCTTTTAGAGTTGAAAGAGTTGAAATTTGGGGTTTGGTAAGACAGCTTTTAAAGCCATCCCAGTACTTTTCAGGGTAAAAACCTGGAAAAATACATGACAGAAACTGGTTCAATCGAAAAATTACTACCTCTTAGGGGTGAAAATCAATTTAAGCCACACCCACAAAGTAAGTCTCAGTATGTTCGTCCTTTTAGGGGTTGCTTTCAAAATTTCATATGAACACCCCTGTCACTTTTATATGAGTCTCACCCCCCACCCCACACCCCCCGGATTAAAATCTCAAGGATCCCATATGAGAGCTCTATATCTCTACTTATCATCTTATTTTAATTAATTCATTTATGACTGACAGGTGCGGAAGGATAGGAATGATGATGGCACTGTGCGTGTTTTATCCTCAGTACTTGTTTGTTTTCCAGTTGCTTGTCTGCTTAGAAATTACAGGGAGCTTATCAAATTATTACAGGTATATAGACTTGTTTGTACTTTGTACCTAGTCTATTTGTGGGAACAACAGTTATCAGGATGGAGGGTAGGAAGGGGGGTGCTTACTATTTTTTTAAAATATGCTTGCAAAATAGTTGGTTTTTATCCCTAAGAGTTATGTTAGAAAGGGATTTCGTGTCTTTAAAATTTTGTGATTTAAATTATGAGAAAAGCACAAAATCATTGAAAAGACAGTACACTACACTCTTGACAAATATGTGATATAAAACAAAATAAGAAAAATGAACATCTAAAGTTTCTGAACCAGCTTCTATAACATAAATTGATATACAGCAAAAAACAGGCTGTGCAGTACTTAGGGCCTGATTCATTATCAAAATGTTCTTAAAAGCTTACACTTAAGCACTGTGTTTATGTCCAAGGCAGTGCTATTGTTTTCTGTGTTTTAACTTTTCAGACTTGGTGGGGGGGGGGGGCTTGTTTTGGGGGTTGGAGGCTTTTTATGGTGTATTGTTTAATACATAATTTTTTCTCCAACTTACAACAGATGTGCCCTGCTAACACATTCAAATAACACGTTCAAAAAGACATGCAGTTACGATCCCTGGTTGTTGAGGATTTTCTTTGAGGAAGTAAGAACAGAATTTATTTTCACTAATTATTTAATTAAGTCTTTTCTTTTGCAGACAGGTCCCTAGAAATGAGATATAATTGGGACTTGAGTGAAAGTACACATTGTATATATTCTAGGCTAGCCGTATTTACCAGTTGGAGAAATAAAATTCAGTTAATGATGATGATGATGATTATGATTCTATAATTTAGTCAAAATAAAATTATATTTTAGATGCGAACAACGGAAAACTTGTAACAAATTCCATTTTAGCATGCATGCATAACTTCTGACTCATACCAGTAATTATCTAGCCCTTTGCCTTGTAACAGACATGTCACAGAGACCCAGTCTCTATTTATGTTTTGATTTTTTAATTATGAAATTATGCTTTTTACCAACTACAGCCCATCACGACCCTGGTCATTATTGGTCAAGATATGTGCGTAGCCATGTTTTATCTCCTTCACTTTTCGCCAGGACCGGCAGGTATGTGAAAACGTATCATTTTTTATCAGTTGTTTGAAGGCTTTTGGTTGCCACAAGTTAGAAAATGGTCAAGGAAAAATAAAATTCTTGAAGGTCAGGGAATTTTATTTTGAGTCAAGGAAAATTGAGATTTTGAAGGAAAGTCATGGAAAATTGAAAGGGACAGAATAAACATTTCGGGTCATTGTGATCTCAGCGATGTTTTTCTTTTGAAAGCGAAGGCCAGAGGCCGCGACTTTATCTGACATTTTGTATTTATTTGCTCATGGAAATCATGATTTTTATCAGGGAAAAGTCAGGGAATTTTGAAAATTGATGTCTGTGGCAACTGGCTTTTTTTTTTCAGTAACATTGGCTGGAACATCCTGCAGTTTATGGGTGCTGTTTGCGTGGATTTGTGCTCCGTTCCTGATCTACAGACAAGTTATTGTCTGTGGCCTTTTAGTCATAAACTCTTTTGGGGAAATTGCCAGGTTACACGAGCAGGAGGACTCAAGAAAACGACACAAAAGCTGAATTATGACAATCATAGGCATTTACGCAAACCAATACCACGAGGGCAACAAGAACATTCCGAAACAAATGGTGCAATGAGCATAACAACAAGCCCTACGCGTGCAACATTGGACAACATTGAACCATTTTCAGCAGGGGCACGTGCACCCAACGGATCATTTCGGTTAATATCCTGCCTCGTCCTCAGGCGCCGCGCCGATCGGCCGGACGTTGAGGCGGTAAGGCGGGAAAACAGCATCAGGCCCACAATGCCAAGCGACCCGTGCACGTCAGTCCCACAACACCAAGCGAACCGTGCCGAACCAAGGAGGAGGACGCCTGGAGACGAGGCAGGTTAATATCTGTTCGGATGACCTGTCATCTTCTCAGAATTTCTTTAGTGGAATGTCACCTGGAAACTTCGTCATGGGTAATATATCAACTGTTGTTTTCGGAGAGGTAAAAATGTTGTTTTGAGTACTCTACTAACTATGGTACGGGAAAACGCCAGCTACGATTTTCGGAAAGGTAACAGCAGCTCGCATCTCAGCTAGAAAAAACCGAAAATATTTAACTGTGTTAATTTACACAAAAATCCTTTTAAAAAGGCACTAAAAGATGCGGGAAATCAATACAACGACATTCCAAAACTTTGGACTGAATTTCTCGTTGGGTGCTCCTGTTTTTAACCGCTTTATGCAAAACAGCTGACGTGAAATGACCAAATTGTGCGTCTTGTGGAGAACGAAAACCACCACTTTTGATACAGCCTCAAATGTCTGTCTTAGATAGGTGTCATGTCCGCCTTATAGACCGTGGATGTACCGTAAACCTGAACGGCTGCACGATTAATTCAGCTCTGTTTTAAGTCCGGGGAGGCCCCCCAAGTTTAAAGTCGCTTACTTTATAAAGCAAAACCTACAAACTGGACAAAATTATTAGTGGAAAATTGACTCGTTGGTTCGTTGCAATCGATAGTTTTGTTTCTGAAAAGTGAGCAGTACATACGTGTTGTTGCAAACTGTAACATGTCTAAGTATATCATATATTCGTTTGTTCAAAAAAAACGTTCACGGCTTCTAGTTTAAAAAAATTGACTGTACAATTTGAACTGGAAAAAGGCTAAAATAATAAGAAGACCCTGGACCCCTTGTGTACCGTTGGACAAGGAAATAACCATTATATTTTCTATGCATGTTTAAGAGTTATCGGTTAGCTGTAGCTCGATGAAGTGTATTGTATTTGTCTTCTGTATCTGCTTTTGTTCGATTTTGTTCATTGGAACACGAGGATGCAGATGGTTTAATATTTCTTTTTGTCTAAATTTTTAGGTGAGTCAAAATATACGTAGTGAAGGATTATATCCGTAAATAAGGCCTACTCTGAGACCCAAAATCGCCCAAAGTCGCCTAAATTCGCCGAAAGTCACCCTTAGTCGCTCTAAGTTGTTTTATAGATAGTATAGATATTTTCTGTAACAATGCTTTATGGTGTACCATGATAATTCCCATGTACATGTATACCACAACTGTACTTAGGTTGGTCACCTAAATTTGCCTTAACCCTTTCACTCCTAAACGCGCATTCAGGCGCTATTTGGAGGTGCAGTCATTGATTCACTTGTGACGTCATCAATAAGCACGTCAGTGGAATTTCGTGATAAGAATCTGACAGAGCTTGGATCGACCTTTCTACAGGACTGTTCATTTTGAATATCGGTTGCATTCTGACAGAGCTAATCAAATAAAAGCGCCATTTATTTTTGGTGCAAAATCGTTGCTTAAACAGGCCGGTACACCTGTAATTGGTCAAGGTCCCCTTTTCAGTGTTTTCCAATGATAACGTCAAAACATTTTTGGCCAAAAGAAAGGATACGAAGAGTAGAAAGTAAGGAGAATAAGAAGGCAGAAAAAAAGGAAGCAAAAGGGGCAAAAAAAATTTGGAACGGTTCAGCAAAAAAAAAGTCCACATTTCGGTTTATGCGTATGCACCAAAGTAAAATATTGTACGTTTTTACACAGAATCTTTCGTTTTATCCAGAGTTGCCGTACAGATCTTGTAAGTAATCGTTATTCCTTGTATTTTCTCGATTCTTGTTGAATTTTTGTATTCCGTTTTATAGTTAAGTTTCAAGTTCTAGTTTATTTATTCTACTTTTTTTTATTTATTCTTTGTTTTACATGTATCCAAGTGAATCGCAAAGTTTTACGCAAAGTGTAATTAAAGGCGTATTCAAAACTGTACAAGGAGTGTTTGGTACATACCTTAAGGTTACTATTGTTAGCGGCTACTAATTTTAGCTATAGAGATTTTTTCTAAGCAACATTTAGCGACTATTTAATTAGCGGATTTTCAAAATTTAAGTGATCGTATAAACCAGTTTTTTTAATGAACATATAGCTAATTTCAAGATGGAAATAAATGTTCAGTACTGAAAAAAGTTACTTGAAATTGAATGAGCATCTACATTGCCAAAAAGAACAAAGTTACCGGCATCCATTCCGTAAGAATATTTTAAGTCGACTATGTTTCATTTTGTTTTTCTCTGGGGTGGGAAGGGGGGGGGGGGGTAGATTAAGTTAACAAGTACTAAATTTTCGCTAAAATTCAGTAGTTAAGGTATATTGATCCCAAAAGCCAGAATTTTTTAAGCGTTTTTTCTTTGCATAAAGCGGCTGAGAAGTGTATCAATAGCAAGTGCAAAGCTACTAGTCATTTCATCCTTTGTTTCCTTCAAGATGTCTCTGACAACTAGTCGCGACAATTGTTTCTCAAAATGTCAGGACATTTCAAAACTTGTCCGCTTGTGCGAATCGGCCCCTTAGCCTCGCATTGATGAGAGAAATATTTTATTTAGAAACATGAGCACGAGGCTAAGGTTTTTAATTATATTCATTTCATTTTAATTTATATTAGCGCCATTTAATCGGTCTACTGGTTAGCTGTAGTTCGATGTAGTGTATTGAGTTATCATCAAACATGCAGAAGGTTTATTTCTTGGTGCCTAACTTGATAGGTGAGTGAGAGATATACGTAGCAAATAAAGCCTTAGGATCACATTCGTAAATATTAAGAAGGCGGCGGAACACCCTACGGTACCGAATGGAAACACCACAAAAAATTTTAACACAGGTGACCTATACAAGCGGTATGAGTGCTTGTATGTTCGAAATGTTAAGAAATGTATTACCGTAAAAAGATTGGGCTAGATTTCCGCAGAGCACCACACACAGTTACGCATATAATTTTGTAACTCTCTTTCTGTTTATGACTGCGTTCGTCATGGTTCGTTTGTGAACGATTATATGGAATAATTTGTATGCATAATAAATGCATGGCGCTCTGCGGAAATCTTTTCAAGTATTGCGAGTAATGTCTATATGTAAGCTCAAAATAAACGTAAATCTACTTCAAATATATGGTGAATTTGAGCGATTTGAAGAGCTTTGCGTTGACTTTTATATATTGACCCGAGGGCATTAATCAATAATGTTGAGTGACCAAGGTGAAGTGGAATATTTTTGACCGCACGTTGCGAACTAAATTTGAAAATTCACAAGAAATTTCGGTTGAAAATCCATTTTCAACCGAAATTTCTTTTTCAACCGAAATTTCTTGTGAATTTTCAAATTTAGTTCGCAACGTGCGGTCAAAAATATTCCACTTCACCTTGGTCACTCAACATTATTGATTAATGCCCTCGAGTCAATATATAAAAGTCAACGCAAAGCTCTTCAAATCGCTCAAATTCACCATATAATAATGTTCATTGTAAAATTTGTCAGCCGTAAAATCAAAACTGAAACCTGGACAAAACGAAAAAAAAGCCTTTTCGTTTAATCTTGAGCGTTCGGACCATTATTGGATGGGAATGTTTTTGTTAAGGTGGCTCCGTAGTTATTTCGGGCGTATTCATCAGTGACATACTTTGCGTCAGAACTTTTTCGGCTTTAACGCGATGGCTTTGAAACTTTGGGAAAACTTTCATGTATCATTTAGCAATAACATGATAAAGTTTGATTGCAATGGAGAAATATATTTTAAATGCTATTGGCGTTTAACTGGACCCATGTTTTTGAACAAAATTGAATCCAAAAAAAAATTTTGCCGATATATTTTTGCTAAATTTCTGGAATAAGCTATATAATATTGAATTAACACATGAGATAACCAAGTTTCAAGAAAATCGTTGGAGTAGAAATGAAGAAATACTTGGAAATATTAAACTCATCTAAATAAAACTCTTAAAATTTACTGTAACTTTATACACTTGCCGCTTCTTCACGAAATAATCTACAAACCCAATATTTTGCGAAAAGCCTCCCCAATACTTGCTAAATAGAAGTGCCTAACCGATTGTTGATCGAGCTAACCGTTAAAAAGTATTCGCTAGTTCTGTAGGTCTCTGTAAACATTATAAAATGATCGAAAATCCTCGCGGACCTCCAAGGTTGCGTTCTGCATTTATTTTCGAAAATTATACCGCAGTTTTCTCTCAAACTCCTGTCACGTAAACTTCAGGGCACTACAAAAATTTTTGCATCGACTTTTGCTGCTGTGCAGTGCTGTAATTTGGAGAATTGGCGTTGAGATTGTGAGCTACTCCACAACTGTTCTTTGGCGAAGCGAACGAGCAGTTTTGTTTATATCATTATGAATACGAAATGAGCATGTGTGACATTCATGACAAGAATTCGCACTTTTGAAAGGGGGTGTCATTTATATGCACGCCGACCATCCTTGGAGGGGTGGGAAGATATTTGTCGCATTGGAGTAACATGAGGTGCGTTAGTATTAAACGTGGGGACTAGTCAATTCTGTGATTCCAGCTTTTTTATATTAATAATCGAAGTGGATTTACAATTTCTCAAACGTTCAAATTTACATTTTTTATAACAGATTTTACAACTGTTGCACCGTTATAATCTGCTCAAACAATATCATCAGTGATCTGACGCAGACACCCCCTCGACCTGATGATATCGAGGAGCTGTGTGACATTGCAAAGAGAGTATATCTTAGGTGTACGATGTTTTGAGCGGTAGCATAGTCAAGCTTAACGCACCTCATGTTACTCTAATGCGACAAATATCTTCCCTCCCCTCCAAGGATGGTCGGCGTGCATATAAATGACACCCCCCTTTCAAAAGTGCGAATTCTTGTCATGAATTAATGTCACACGTGCTCATTTCGTATTCATAATGATATAAACAAAACTGCTCGTTCGCTTCGCCAAAGAACAGTTGCGGAGTAGCTCACAATCCCAACGCCACTTCTCCAAATTACAGCAAGGCACAGCAGCAAAAGTCGTTGCAAAATTTTTTGTAGTGCCCTGAAGTTTACATGACAGGAGTTTGAGAGAAAACTGCGGTATAATTTTCAAAAATAAATGCAGAATGCAACCTTGGAGGTCCGCAAGGATTTTCGATCATTTTATAATGTTTACAGAGACCTACAGAACCGGTCGGTATAAAACGCAGACCATGCAGACTGCAGACTGCAGACTGCAGACCGTGCAGACGGTGCAGACCGTGCAGACCGTGCAGACTGAGTAATTTTTTTTCTTCTTTTTTTACATTGTGTTTCACAAAACTTTTCACGAACGGTTTCCGAAGTTCGTTTGAAATTCGCGAAGTTCGCTACGAACTTTAGGGGGAATTTCATTAAGTAGTTGTCAATCAAATTACGAACTTCGAAACGAAATTGTGAATTTCACGTGCAGCGAAGTTGAAAGGTTGAGGAGTTCGCAAGTTGAGAAGAAGTTCGTCCAGTTTCGGTTTAATTTGGTGAATTGAATCCGTTCACGGTACAAGGAAAGGCAATTTCAAGTCCAGGAAGGCAGGAAATCATCTAAAGTTGGCTTCAAGGTCAAGGATTATTTTATTTAGCTTCCAGCTTGTTGAGTTTTCATCTACTGTCAGAGAGCGCTTTACACTGTAAACATTGGAACATTTTAAGTTATAGGTAAAACGAACTGGTCGGATATAGCAGTTTATTTGTTAAGTTCAGGTTTCTAGTTCAATTTTATAACGTAAACAAATCTTCGGTTGGTAGTTATGCTTTGGGAATACAGGGTTTTCTTGAGAAATCCCTCAACATTTTTTACACTGTCCTTAATAAAAAAAATATAAGTAATTCGTAAATAAATACACATTTCAATTGTTCCAAAGCAAGTGTTGTTTATTAGTAAAAAAAAATTTAACCAAAGCTTATTTTTTTTGCAAATATAAATTATTTCAGAGGAACAGAGTTTATCACGAACAGACAGATGGCATGACTTGCGTGTTGTGTAAACACAGAAGTATAATAACAACACGGAATTGAAAAGTTCTGATTTTCCGCAGATTTTCCAAACTGAATGATGTGTATTTAAAAAGGAAAACGTTTTTTTCTCTTAAGAAGATTTTTACGGCACACACAAACAGTATTTTTATATGTAAACCGGTTCATCTGGTGAAATTTTTCCCTTCGAAACTGCACACGGCAGAACTTGTAATCTATTTTTAGTTGGGTGTCGGGTGACATTGGGAAAACTCAGT
>NC_135761.1:26154140-26176144 GCF_052425735.1 Oculina patagonica
GGGAGATATCTCTTGATAAAGAACCAGGGTAGCAAGCTGACTTAAATCCGCAGCTAAATGAAGGCAGTGTGAAGGTCACTCTCACTTTAAGGACAAAGCCAGCAACTTCATCAGAACTGTAAGAGCTTCCATGAAGAAACACTTGAACAATATCTATATAAGGCCTAGTTCAAACGTCGTGCTTCTGCCGTGCGGAACTTATTGCAATTAAGTTCGACTGTAGCACGGCAGAAACACGCCTCTGATTCAGACGTTGTGCAAGAGTCGTAACAAATCCAGAATTTAATGACGCTTCGTAACAGTTTGTCAGCGATGATCCAACAAAAATGGCGCCGTTTTCTAATTGCAGCGAAAACACCTACTTTTAAAACTAGAAATAGCTGACACTAGGTTGCCCCCGAAGTTTCGACGATGTTTATCGGTTTTTCTTTGCTGTTCATCCTTTTCTACAATTCAGACATTTGATTGGAAATTAATTTTCTATTTTGGATGATTATTAATTATGATACGGTAAATCATTTAATTACAGGAACGCAACAGCATCTTGACATCATTTTGTCATGTTTTGCTGTGGTGGGGGATCTCAGCTAGACTCAAGCTGGACTTTAGAAAAAGTCCGTCGTCTTTATTAATTTAACACGCCGGTGTCCTAGCCGATTTTGACCCCCCTGGATTTGGACCCCCCGGTCCAAATCTGCTAGCCGATATGGACCCCCGGTCAAAATCCACTAGCCGATATGGACCCCTGGGAGTCCATATTGGCTAGCGAATTTGGACCCCCCTTCGGGAATTTGGACCCCCCCCCCCCATCAGAAGTGATCATACTTTACTTTCGTACTCCTGCAGTCGTAAACTAATAAAAGAAAAGATGATTAAATGTCCATACAAATATTTCATGGACATTGAAAAGAGGAAATAGACAACGTACGCCCTGGTGTTTACCAAACACAGCATGCACGCGCATTGTAAAATTTATGTTATTCTCAACGTCCCTAAGCAACGTTTTCCAAATGAAAATCAAGTGTCATTTTTTTTGACCCGAGCCTAAAGTGCAGAACCAAATTTACAATTGCGTTTTTTGTTAGTTTGTTGTCTACGTCTGAAATTATAATAAGACATGTTCGGCTAATAAGTCCCTTACTGTCAAGTTAGTTTATTAGAATAAATGTTCGGTTGAGTGAACTTACAAAAACATGAAAAGATACAGGACAATAAGATTACTACTGGACTCTAATTACATTGTTTTCTTTTTGTTTTTACTTTACACAATAGATTTCTTCTAAATAGCTTCCGACTTTTAAAACAGTTTTTCGCTTTGCCGACAAAACAAAGAGCAGTTTTCTCGACTTTTACAGCGTAAGAAGTGTTTTTTTGAAGTATAAGCTTTGTTAAAAGTTGTAAACTTGAAATAGAAAGATTCTCACAAAAAGCGCGAACGCGAGTTTTATTACTTCTGTGTAAATTAGTTGTGAAACTAGGAGAAAATACTTGTTCACGGTATTATAATTATTATCATACCGAAAGCGTAAAAACACTTTTACTGTTGTGTTCTTGATAGTTTGTCGTTCGCTTGAAATGAAACGTTTTGTCAATACCCAAGGCACCCAAAACAGGTTAAATAAAATTGCTAACACCGCGTTTTTGTCTAGTTTACTCCACTTAGAACGAATCATCATTATGGAGTAATCAATAGTTACTGGACAATAACTCACTCAAAGACTCTAATTACATTGTCTTTTTTGTTTACATTTCACAACTTTTTTTAAAAGAGGTCCCGACTTCTTTAAAAAGGTTTTTTTTTTGTAACAGTGCCGATAGAGCAAGTTTGTCGGCTATTCAGTAACTGCATGCGCAAGCGTGTAAACAGTGGTTAAAAAAGAGGTTCGCATAGAGCGCAAAAATAAAGTTAACTGTTACAGTTAAAAAGCAAGTTAAACAAGTAAAAATATGTTTACCGCGTATTGTACTGACTTGATAATTCATTTTGTAAACAACTTTATAAAGTCCACCTTCGGAATTTCGAACGGTTATCCTCATGAACTGAAATTCTGCAAAATTTGATTACAATAGTTTATTAAAAGTAAATGCCCTTTTTTAAAAGTTATTGACTGCGAAAAACATTTGCTTGTTTGTAATTTTTCTGAATAACTAAGTGCGGTGTCTGTGGAACGTGTGATAGCAATTATGTTATTGTTTTAATTAAAATATGTCTTTCACAATGAAGTTTCAGCTCCGCCTACAACAAACAGCTTTATCTGGACTATTTCTATTGTTTAACTTTATCTGGACTGCATCTATTGTTTGCGTTAGGTATAAAAAGGGTCACTATTTCTGCTGAAATTAACATTAGTCTCGTGCTTCCCTACTGTGAGCCATGGCGGAAACGAAAGCCAGTATCCCGATGATTTTACTAAAGACCAAAAGCGGAATTTACGGAAAAAAGCGCAAAAATTCGTCTTGGACGATGGTGCGTTGTTTTTCGTTGGTCAGAACAGCCAGCCAAGGAGATGGATCTTCAACACAGACGAGCAAGAGAAAATCCTGAAAGCTTGTCATTATGACAAACTTGCCGGACACTTTGGCCGTGACAAGACACGAGAAAAGGTTTGTGCAAAATTCAACCATGCTATGATGCTTGTCTAGAATTTTGATATTGTGTTGAAAATTATATTTATCTATTTAGTTTAATTTATCTGTTAATAACTGTTGTTCAGCTCGGCCTACCACCCGCAGTCAAATGGCCTTGACGAAAGAATGAACCAGACGCTAACGAGGGCCCTAGTGAAGTTCGTAAACGAAAACCAAGATGACTGGGACGTGCACATCAAGTCCATTCTGTTCGCCTATCGAACCAGCAAAAACGACTCCACAAAATTCACGCCGTTCGAGTTGATGTTTGGCCCGTGCACCTGTCTTACCAATCGAGATGGCAATTAAGTCAAAGCCCAGCAGCACTGATGGCGATTCACCCTCTGGCACCGCTGAAGATGCACCCTCTGACTTTAATGAGAAAGTCCGCATTATGATGAACGTTCGCGACCAAGTTAAGGCTAAGGCGATGCAAAACATCAACAAAGCACAAGAGCGGCAAAAGAAGTCGTACGATGCAAAACACCAACCACTGAAATTCAAAGAGGGTGATGCCGTGCTGCTCAGGAACATGCGTAACGAGGCAAGAAAAGGAGGTAAACTACAGCGGCCGTGGTCAGGTCCCTACACCATCAGTAAGGTTCTCCCTAAAGGTCTATACAGGCTACGAAACGAGGACGGAACTGAACTGAAAACATCATATAACAGCTCAAGACTGAAAGTGTATCATCATCCTGTACACTCACAGCCAGACAAGAGTACCTCTGCAGAGATCGGCTAGAAGCCTGTCAAATCTACCGCCGACAAAGTTGCAAAGAACACCGCACAAAAGCCAGTTACGACTGTTAAAGCTAATCTTCCAGAAAGGGATCGGGAAACTATCCTTGGCAACCATCGCCTCGACGACAACGTCATATCAATCAATCACAGAAAATTCTTATGAAACAATTCCCGAACACTGGCGGGTGGCAAGACACAGTTCTGTCACAAACGTCATTCTCCGCTATTGCCGAGGAATCCATCCAAATCCACCACACAGGCAAAAATCACTGGGTCTGTTCCACATCCATCGATGGACACCTGAGAGTGTACGATAGCTCCTCCTCCAAACGGCTCACGTCATCGATGGAAGTTCAGCTAGCCGAATGCTATAAGAACTTGGCAACGGGTAGCACCCTTGCTGTGGAGCTTCCTCCTGCGCAGGTACAACGAGGAGGGGTGGACTGTGGCCTGTTTGCCATCGCTTTCGCTTACGAGCTAGCCGCTGGAAACAACGCTTCTGACGTCTCTTTTGAACAAGGAGAAATGCGCGAGCATTTAGTGAAGTGTTTAGAAAGGGGTCGCTTTGAACCTTTCCCGCGAAACAAAACAACACCAAGATTCAGCAAAAGACAAAACTGTGACATTAGACTGTTCTGTTCATGTTCAAGACCAGAATGTTGGGACGATATGATTCAATGTGAATTGTGCGACGAATGGTTTCACTTAACTTGCGAAGGACTCGAGACTGCCCCAGAGGGCGAGTGGCTTTGTCGCGTATGCAGACCACCAGACAATAAACGCGTTAAATTTTAAAATAGGATAGAACGGAGATCGCGATTTTCTAAGACTAAGTACCGTTAGTTTTTTAGCTACCATTTATAGTTTATAATTTCTGATTGCAATTGTTTTTGTCTAAACTGAGGCGTTATTAAGAATAGATCGAAATTCGCGTTTTTCTAAGTCTTAAAGTTACGGCTAGTGTATTTTTGTCCATATTAATCCGTAAAATAAGAATAGAATGAGGTTTGCGTTTTTCTTAGACTTAAAAGTTACCGTTAGTTTATAATTATTACTATTGCTGATTGCAATTGTTTTTGTTGATCTGAATATTAGGGCGTGAAAAAAGAATAGAACGAAATTCGCGTTTTTCTTAGACTTTGAGTTACCGTTAGGTTATAATTGCTACTATTGCTGATTGCAATTATTTTGTCTATATTAAGGCGTAATTTAAAAATAAGAATATTACGAAGTTCTCGATTTTCTAATACTTTAAGTTAGTAATACCGTAAGATTATAACAGGATCCGTAGTTAGACGCTGTCTTTAGTCAGGTCTTAGTTTACAATAAGCTTTGCAATGAATTATAGTAATTTTCGGTAATAATTTACAGGCCTGCATAGAACGAAAAATTGCATCGCTATTATATAAAGTTATTTTATTTACTATAATAAATATGGCAGAATTATAACAAGATATGCATTTGTTTTCATTATCTTAATTACAAATTTTGTGTTGTCATTCGAGGGAACGTTGAAAAATATGCTTGCAAATGGAAAAATTTACCGAGTAAGAAGGAGAAAAAGCTTAAATAACAATTGTTTAGGGGGGTCCAAATCGGCGAAGGGGGGGCCATATCGGCTAGTGGATTTGGACCGGGGGGTCCATATCGGCTAGCGGATTTGGACCGGGGGTCCAAATCGACGGGGGGTCCAAATCGGCTGTGACACCGGGACGGTCGACCTATCGCGACTTGCGTGGCTCGTTTTCGTGACTTCGTCGCTTTGAATGGGCCGCTTTGTTGGCTCGAATCGAACTCACTTCACTGTGGTAAAGTCTTGATCTCAGCGAGGATAAACTTTAGAAACAGCAAAACGTTTTAAAATTACCATTTGAGCCGGCCCAATTGTTTTATTAATATATGGGCTGAGCCCGAGCATGAAAAATGACATGAGAATGATCAATCTTTAGAAAGAAAAGGATGTCGAAAGAATTTCTTACCTCTGTCAAAAGAAAACGCCTGCCGCGAGTTTTAAATAATCACAATGCATCTCGAGATTTCTTTTGAATTTCTTTTCTTGATGCCGCATATCATCTTGTAAAATTAAAATTTCGTCCGGAAGTGGACCGATCAAGACTTTTGAAGCTTTCTCCATTCAAGTAGTTTGTGCCTGGTAAATCATGGTCAGTTGGACAAAGGCTTTCTTTTAATATCGTAAATCACGCTTCATGGCAACGATCAAGGAAAGGATACCGAAAGAATTTCTCACCTTTGACAATGAAAACGCTTGACTTTCTTAACTTTCGCTCTTGACTTTTCTTTCTTGACTTTCGCTCGCTTCTGGTTTCCGGTTTCGCCACAGGGAGCAGAGGAGCCAAATTCGACCTTTGTAAATATCAAAATGTTCGATTACAAAGGTCGAATTTGGTTCCTCTGCTCCCTGTGGTTTCGCCTGCCGCGAGTCTTAAACAATTATCTCCGTTCAAGTAGTTTGCGCTTGGTAAATCGCGGTTTTGGACTAAAAAGGCTTGCTTATCGTAAATCGCAGACAAATTTGAAGATATGGCTTGATATGTTCGTACGTGTTCCTAGACAAATTTCTTCTTCGGCCACTCAGATGTAAAAAGTGTGGATTTTCTTTCTTCTCTGCGAGTTACTTGGTTAATTATCGCGAAGTCTTTTCAACAATTGCATTGCTTTCGGCTTTTAGACATAGTGAAATGAATAGGCCTCGAATAAAACCTCAAATTATCTTTTTCAAAATTCTGCCCAACTGCAATCAACCTTTACAAGCTTCGTTTGTTTACTTGTTGTCATCTGTGCACGTGCTCACGCTTTGGGTTGTCATCATCACTCAGTCATCGTTTACTTGCGTCATCATTGACCAATCACCGTACAGGCAATTTTATCACACCTCCCGATACCCACTTACGGGCTTTCAACCTTGTCGGCATTGCACAACTCCCGATACCATTTGCGCGCTCACATTGGTCAAATCGAGAATTTTCCTGGTATACAGCTATTTCAATAAACGTTGTCGGTTCAAAGCTAAAAGCTAAAAGGCAAGACCGTACGGTGTTCTGGGTATTCACTACAAATTTGCATATAAGCTTCATTAAATGTACAAATTTGTATTTCGCACGTGGAGAATTCACGTGTTTCTTTTTTCCTCTCAGGAGGACTTTCTGTAGCTTTACTTTCATTGTCGCTTGGTTCTGAGTTTTGAAAATTCTTCTAAAATTCAGTGTGGCTAAAACCACCTTGATTCACATGTCTGAAGAAATAGAAAACGTGCAAATTCGATTTTGTCATGTCATTATATAATTTAGTATTCAGCACGTTGCCCTCTTCTTCTACCCATACTGCCTTTCAGTCTTGTCTTTAAGCTTTGATCCGGACAACGTTAACTGAAATAGCTGTATACTATACATATACTCTATATTCGCGCGGATTACAATGATGCCTCCTCGGGTTTTGGCCTCTGGGCCAAAACCCTGCGGGGGCAATCATTGCAAGACTCAAGAAAAGACGTAAAGGAAAGAAACAGAAAACACTTTTCGTTTTGCAAGCACGGCGAATGTTGTTATTGCAAGTTTGGCTCCTAAGTACCCTCATGTTAACTCCCGAGAACTCCACTGCAGTTCACAGCCTGTTGACATCTCGGATGGTTTGAACATTTGTGGAATACATCTTCACCATGCTCTTCAGCAAAGAAAATTTCCTTTGCATTCCTTTGCCTGGCCAGCATGTTTTCAATCTCGAGCCCAGAGTGACCCCCGGCTCCTCGGTTCGTCAGCGGTTGGTCAGCGGTAGGGTCGCCGAGACTCACTCTGGGAAACTGAAATGTATTTCTATGTTTCTATTGGTCCTTCCAGAACAATAGAAATCAACACGGAAGTCTGAAAATCTTCCCGGAAGTAAACCAGACCGGAAACCCTGGAAAACAAGTATCACCTTATTTTTGTAAAACACCTAAGAACTCGTGATATGCCGCTAAATATAAATTAAGTATTTTCTAATACTTAAAAGATTTCCTTTAAACGTCAATTCTGAACGGAGTTTTAAAACAACAACGACAGCGTCACCAAGGTCAGGTCGATTGAAAACTCAATTTATAGTTGACTTACAAATCTCTCCAGAACTACTGTTTTATTCAAATCTCCGTTTCGGTTGAAAAACTGAATATCGCAGACAGTGCTCGATTCAAAATAATAACCAATAACGCAGAATTTGAACATTACGTGTTGTTGTTTTGCTGAAGAAAAAGAATTGTACAATTGTGTGCACTTGAATTGTGTGCACGTGCTGAGTGGCCGAAATTCTAATTACACCTTTTGAATAGCGTTGACCGGTGTGGCCTTTTCGTCTTTATTAATATTACCGCCATTCGACGAGAAAAAAATTATTTGCTCGAAAAAAAACAATCCATCCTGAAAAGATGCGCTGTAGGCGAGAAGCCTCTGAAAGATACGAGAGTCGCCAAACCATGCGTTGGGTATTATGTAAATTTCTCAGCCGTCACTGCAAAACATCAACGGACACACGCACGCAATCTTCACAGACGGAATCCTGTAAGGCTAACAAGACCTTTGATTTAAAACAAATATAGCAGTATGCTCAAGAAAGAGAATAAAGGAAATCAAAACAACAGACACTCTTTTTTTTAAACTCTCTCGTTTGTTAACTGCAGAACGTTGTTGTTACTTTTAATTTTGTTGCTTCGATAAACACAAGTTCTGTCGATACTGTGATAGAAATAGTTCATCTTTTTCGATTTACTTCCGTTCTGGGAAATTAACTTCCGTTTAGACCTAAAAGCATGCGCAATAAAAACCGGAAGACCAAGGTTCTACCTGAAATCGACCTGAAATTGATCTGATCAATTCCAGTTTCCCAGAGTCCGTCCCATACCGCTGACCGCCTAGACGGACTCTGGGCTCGAGATTGGCATGTTCTTCGGAGACGTTCGTATCGCCTTTGAAAAACACTCGGATAATCTTCGGAGATCTTCGGTCTGGAAATTGCTCAAAATGCAACAAGTTGCTCGAGAGGAAAAAAGTTGCTCGAAGGGGAAAAAGTTGCTCGAAACATGAAAAGTTGCCAAAAAGTTGCTGAGCAACTTATGGAAAGCCCTAATTTTCTTTGGCGCGTCAAAAGCACGGCGTTTGAACCGCTGCCGTGCCAGAGTCGTGTATTACGGCATGGCGTGTCGAACTAAATTGCTTTGCTGAAATTAATTCAAAAGTTTGGTTCAGACGCCGTGCTTCTGCCGTTCTTTTGTCGAACTTATTTCCTGAATTAAGTTCGGCACGGCAGAATTAGAAGCACGACGTCTGAACTAGGCCTAAGTCTTGTATCAGAGTCTTGATGCGCGTCCCGCAAAGTAAAACAAGGACACAATCTCAAATCATAAGTTATTTGGTAACAATGTTGGGGACTTTTTCGCCGGTTGTTTAAATCTCGGTAAAGAAATTCCATTATTTATTTTTCAGGGATTAATAGACAAGTAGCGTTCTTCCAGAAGGATGGCCCACCCGTTACATGTTGGCGACCGCGAAGTTTCACAAGATGAAATCAAATATCTTGAGAGAGAGGCTAGGGATTACTGCCTCACACATGGAATGTTTTTTAATGACTCCAAGGGAGAACCACAACATGTTCCCTTCACTCTGTTCCCTTCACCGTTCCCGCAGAAGCTTTTCACCGCTGCGAAAAAAGTGCAAACGGATTTTAACCTGCTTGTACACAAAGTGAGCCAGGACTACGAATTTACAAAGAAAGCACTTTCGAGGTAATTGCGATCAGTATAAATAAGTACCGTAATTGCCCCCACAGGGTTTTGGCCCAGAAACCAAAACCCGAGGAGGCATCATTGAAGTCCGCGCGTATAATATCCGTATCAGCCATACAGAAAAAATCTCAATTTGCCTTAAGTGGGCGCGCAAGTAGTATCGGGTGTTTTGCAGAATGCCCGCAAGTGGGTATCGGGAGAAGTGATTATGACGCAAGATAAACGAGTCTCTGTGTCGTGATTGGGTGATGATGACAAACCATCAGCGTAAACACGTGCGCACTCGACAACAACGCTTCAACCAATTCTTGCAAATGTTGGCAAAAGTTGATTTCCAGCTTAAAGCAAAGATAATTTGAGGTTTCATTCGAGGTCTTAAGTTGTGCTCTCTTCATTTCACTAAGTCTCGGAGAAAAAATTTGTCCAGGAACGAGTGCGAACATATCTACATAATTGTCCGCGAATTACGATAAGCAAGAGTTTGTCCAATACCGCGATTTTCCATTAACAAACTACTCACTACTTGAACGGAGAAAAGTCTTGATCAGTCAACCTCCGTACAAGATTTGCAAAACGACATGCGGCAAACCAGGCAGACAATCCTTTGTGTTTGAGGCCGCGTGACGTAGCGTCACGGTATGCGCTATTTGATCCCATACATTCACTGTAATTTGTAACGATTGACCTCGGCTTGAGTCAACTGATCGTGAGAAATGCTCCATAAAATACTGAATTTCGCATCTTCTGATCCCAAACTTTGATCTACTGTAAGCCAGATAAATAAAGTTCACTTACCTTTTATCTTTTGTATGATATTTTGTGTTTTTATGGGGTTTGGAGGCCGTTAATTCCTCGATACAGTCGATAGTCGTCACCGCCTTCAGCTAAAGTAAGAAAAAAAGACAAGTTGGAGGGTCGATGCTACTTTCGGCGGCAAAACACAGATAATTCACAATAACTGCCAATTGTTTTGCTAGCTGGTTGGTTCTTGGCGATCAAGAAGAATAACTTAAGTTGCCCATTGCAGAGAGTAAAGTAATTTGTTCAATGCACGTTTACAAATGGCGCTCGATGATTGGTTTTTGGGGTCGACAGTCGCCCTTCGTTTCCAAATGCATATTAGCTACATCCACCCAACTTGTTGGACTTTGCTTATTTCAATTAAGTTTAATTACAGATTGTATGCAAGAGAAATAGCATAGCCTAGTTTTTTTTACGCGAGATATTTGTTAAGCATGTCTTACTCAGTTCGATCTATTCACCTTTGTTTGTTAATATTCAACTTTTAGCACTGTTGCTGCTGACCCTTTCACATCAAGACTCTTTGACATTTATGAGAAAGTCTTGAAACGAGAGAATGCTCAGGTTTGTACCATTAAATCCCCTACCTCTTCCTACAGGTCTGTCCGTTGCTGCAATGACCTGCGGCCCATAATCCTTCTGATGAAGAAGTTCGCTTTGTTAATGAGACTCGCACTAAATAACAGTGAAATAAGTGTGATCGTATTGTGCTTTATTGTTATGGAGTTTAGGATTGATTGGCAGATTACAAATTGTTTTCATCATATAAATTCAGGCTATGTTTACACGAGACCGGACCAGAAACGTTCCAAACCTGACAGGACCAGATCAGCTTTTGTTAACATGGAACCGTTTGGCACCGATCCGCAGGTGTTAACACGGGACCGTTCTGGAACCGGTCCAGAATTATGTACTTATTGACTGAGTGGGAGGGCCGGACGGGAAAATATTTGGCTCGAGGTCAGGACGTACGAGAGCCAAATATTTTCCCGTCCGGCCCGACCTAACTCAGTCAATAAGCATTTTATCATATATGAAGATCGCGCGGAATTTGGAAGTAACACCTCTCTTCGAACAACAACAGAATAATTTCATTCGAAATGCGAGGTTTACAAAGCGATTAGAACTTGGAAAGCAAATGTATCTGACTTTGCGACCGAAATTTTTCAAACCGTATGAACGGAATACGCTGAAACTTGGCACAAACCTTTGCAATATCCTGTTCTAACTGCAGCTTTAAAAAAATGCAAAACAAATCGACAAATTTTTCGCAATTTGAAATAACGTCATTTGTTTGATAATTTCAAAAATTCGGCTGAAAACCATCCATCTTTATTGACTGCTAACATTTGATGTATATACACGATCTTATAACTTTTACACACAAGATTAAGGTGACATCAGTCTCAAAACTGGCTGGTGCTGGGTTATTATAAGTATCAGATTTATGCGTTGGTCAAGTCAGACGCATAACACAACAGTTTTCAAAGGCAAAATAAAGAAGTCGCTCGTTCAGGAAATCTACGGAGTGGATTTTCCTGTAAGTTGTTGTGAGTAAACTTCAACTGTTTGGCAGCGTTTTGGGGTAATTACAGAAAAATTCACCGTGGCATTTTAAAAATAATCGCATTTTATTAAAAACGAAGGCTTTCGAAAATCGCTCATAACTTAAACAAATCGCGTTTGATCGCCATAAAATTTATCATTTTATATAATTTAAGCATTATTCTTTCAGATTCTCAAAAATATAAGCAATCGCTTCACGTTTTCCCGTTTTAAAACGCGCTTAAAAAAGGGA
Organism: Oculina patagonica; assembly: GCF_052425735.1. Lineage (NCBI taxonomy): Eukaryota > Metazoa > Cnidaria > Anthozoa > Scleractinia > Oculinidae > Oculina > Oculina patagonica. Next base: position 26,165,879 of record NC_135761.1, read on the forward strand.
ACTGCCAACCTCATAAATACCCGCGGGCCACCTTAACTGAGATGGTTCTTTTGCGTAAAAATGTTGTCAAAACTTGATTGAAGCCTCTGGACCGCAGAAAAAATGTTTCGTCATATCGGCATAGTCTAAAACCTGGACTGGACTGTGGACTGGACCCTGGACTCTGGACTCTGGACTCTGGACTCTGGTCAATTTTTTAAAAAAAAAATATCTTCATTAAATATTAAAAAAGTTAACTATTAATATAAAACCAGATTGATTAACAAATATTTTTACTTTCAATTTGTTAATTTTCTTTTTATTTTATGAATTTTTTTTTATTTTGAAAGCGTCTTTTAAAATATCATGATAAGGATGTTTTGATAGCGAGTGTTGTGCAGTCATGTACAGGGAAGCGTCCGAGTTTTTGTGCCTGTTAACCATTTAACACGGCAATAATTAAGAAAAAATCGATAGTCGGTCTAGAAACGAAAAACAGTTCGAGTTAGCGGGGTTTCGAGTTATCGGGGTCGATTGAATAAGACTGAAAGGTGGGTTCAAATCCAAGGGAAATGGAAGTTTGTTCGAGTTATCAGAGTTCGAGTTACCGGGGTTCTACTGTACTCTCGTCCAATTGGGGGGCTGACTAGTAATTTGATTTTCTCTTGGTCTTTGTTACCCCTCAGCTGCCCCGTCTCCTCCCTGTCTACCCTTAGAGATGCCATCTGTTTTCGTTACCCGTGATGGACAAATAAAATTCTCTCAATTTCCACTTTTTAAATACAATCTCAACTTTCTACTGCGTTTCATAGCTATTTAAACTGTGACACACTATTTATTCGATGTATTCACTTCGCTTAACATAACATAACTTTATTTTTACTCACATCTTTTATACAGAACATTTGAAACAAATTAAATATGTATAAAGATTTGATGCTTTGATGCTTCCTGCGATTCTTCCATTGGCTCTACCTTTACAATATTGTATTTGTCGCCACTAAAATGTGACAGAAACTCACATATTACTATCGGATAAACTGATGTAACTTCGGTCAGAATCACGCTCATAAATATGTCAGAATCAGAACATACCTATCACTGGAATCGCCTGAAAAGTTTGACATTTTGCATGCCCATGCGGTTGCTGTGGACCTGCTCCCGAGTGACGGACGTTCTGGTGTTTAACGAAGCCAACAACTGTGCCCGTAACTGAACGTGTTTTCTTTCTTTATGTTGAGCGTATCGATGCGAACAGCATAAAAAGCTTTCTTGACAAACTGTTGGAAGGATATTTATTTTCTTTTTATAAGGCCTAAAAGCACGATGGTATAACAAAAGGCAGACATGACGTAGACCATGATTGGACGAGAGTAGTTGTCACAAGATTTTTATCAAGGCAGACTACTTATTCATTGTCTTGTTAAATGGTAGACAGGCACAAACACTCAGAAGCTTCCTGGAACATAATTGCACGAAAGTCTTTATCAAAACATCCTTATCAAGATATTTCTAAAAACGCTTTACTCTGTCGGTGACGTAGCACCAAGCTAGAGGCCGGGTAATGTAGCGAATTATACTTTCTTGGCCGGAAATTGTACTTGTTTCATGTTTCAAAAACAATCGATCACAACCTTTAAACCAAAACATCGAGAAAAAGTAAAGTTTGTATTTGCAGTGGAGATTGGGCGATTTTTTTTATCCATCACGGGTAACGAGGACAGATAAGCATCTCTGAGAGCAGACAGGGCGTACACCATGATCGGACGAGAGAAGTTGTCACAAAATTTTTATCAAGGCAGACTTCTTAGTCATTGCCTTGTTAATTGGTAGACAAGCACAACAACTCAGACGCTTCCTGGTACATGATTGCACAAGAGTCGTTATCAAAACATTCTTATCATATTTTAAATTTTTTATTTGAAATTTTATATTTGAAAGACGCTTTCCTTTGTCGGTGACGTAGCACCAAGCTAGAGGCCCGGTAATGTAGTAAATTTGGGTCCAAAAAATTTCACTGGTTTCATGTTTTAAACACGGTACATAACACAAACTTTAAACCAAAATTCGGGGAAGTAAGTAAAGATTGTCTTTTAAAGTAAAGATTCGAAATATTTTTTAAAAAGTTTGGCACCTCTGAGAGCAGACAGGGCGTAGTCCATGAATAGACTGAGAGAAGTTTTCACAAGATTTTTATCTAGACCGACTTCTTAGTCATTGTCTTGTTAAATGGTAAAAAGACACAGAAACTCAGACGCTTCCTGGTTCCTGATTGAACAAGAGTCGTTATCAAAACATTCTTATCATATTTGAAAGACGCTTTCCTTTGTCGGTGACGTAGCACAAAGCTAGAGGCCGCGTAATGTAGAGAATTATATTTTTTTGGCTGGAAATTGTACTGGTTTCATGTTTTAAACACGAGTCATCACAACCTTTAAACCAGAAAATGGAGAAAAAAGTAAATATTGTATTTGCAGTGGAGATTGGGAGAATTTTTTTTATCCATCACTGGTAACGAGGACAGATTGGCATCTCTGAGAGCAGACAGGGCGTAGTCCATGAATGGACGAGAGTAGTTTTCACAAGATTTTAATCTAGACCGACTAGATTAAAATAATAAATACTTGTTTCCTTTATAACAGGCACAAAAACGCGGACGCTTCCCTGTACATGACTGCACAAGAGTCGCTATCAAAACATCCCTATCATGATATTTTGAAAGACGCTTTCAAGAAAAAAAAATAAAATATTTGTTAAAAAATAAAAATAAAATTAAAATTAAAGATATTTGATAATCAATCTGGTTTTATATTAATATTTAACTTTTTTAATATTTAATGAAGATATTTTTTTAAAAAAAAAAATTGACCAGAGTCCAGACCATGCCTCGTCATATTATCGACAGATCGTGCATTGGAAAACTTAGCAAATTCCTTGTCATAATTATTCGTCAAAAATTTCACAACGAATTAAAAAAAATGTTTTCATGTCAAATCGCCGAGTAGCTTGTGCCACCTACCCGTGACCACCCTGATCATCTTTACACATCTCACATGTAACGGACAAAACTAATGCTAAAAGTATGAGGAAAGTTTTTCGCAGTCATATGGCCGAGCTTCACGAGTTTTCTTGTTACTAAGTTAATTATCAGTTTAAAAGTTCGGGGAATCTTACCTCCATGTCCACAATCTTTTCCTTAAGACGTTTATTCTGTGCAATTATTTCTTCCTGCTCAGTTTCAGTTGCTGGGTGAACACAAGTAAAAGTAAAAACATAAACCGGCTGATTGTTTCTTAATTTACGAGTATCATTTTACAACATGTTGTAGATTCGTTTTACGTGAGACGGGATAAGTACTGTATTATTATTATAACGAGGCTTAGTAACAAATCAGCGCAATGGTTTGGTAATTAGAAGTTAAATGAACCACTCGGGATTTGACTGACGCAATCATTCCAGCACACATTAACTCTTTTCTGGTTCTGATAAAACTTTCTTATTCTTTTCAAAATCAATTAATATCGGTTGATAAATACCAACATTGTTCTTTCAATACAGACGCAAATAAGATTTCTGAAAGGTTTACCAGAATAAAAACAGTGATGAGGAATTAGAAATTAATACCAGTTGGGGGAAATAGATTGAGTGAATAAACAACAATTTAAAACAAAAATCAGATCCTGAAACGTTGCGGAGGTTAAGTCATGTTAAATGAAATAAAAAGAAACAGCAAACTAAAGAACTATCAAATTAAAGAAGAACATTACTTGCCTTTTCCCTTTTTTCGCCCTAGTATGAACCACATCTGTCAAGTGTTAGAACAAGAAAAAAACTGTTAGTATGAGTTATCAAACTAAATACAACATGCCGTGCAGGTTTAACTTGCACGGTTCTTAGTTTTCCAATTGGCGTGCTAAGTTTTACTTCATCGATACATTGCAAAAACATTGAAAGGATTGGTTTTAAATTTTTCGATGAAGAAAAGCTTGTACTCTAAACTTACCACTGAAATGAGGAAAAATCCCGCACTGGTATGCGAAATAAAAGGAAGTGACGAAAACGATACATCCGTTATCTGAAAAAGCCAATATTAAGTTAAAATGATTTCATCTTAACTGTACGCGGGATGAACAGTGGCTTAAAAAATATTAAAAAAGTACGGCCGGCTTTCAATTGATTAAAAGGACAAATGCATTTCGTGCTCATACCTTTGCAAAATTAAAGTTCCTCATATCGTTTAATTTCATCTCAGGTAGATAAAATTTTATCTGATTCCACAAACTCTTCAAAGCCTACAAGATATAAAAGGACAATTGTCTAAAGGACGATTTACCTGTGACAGCAGCATAAACTGTTAATTTTCTTGGCAAATCAAAGCTCAGTACAACTGACTAACGATTGTCACCACCGGCATGCCTATGATGTTGAAGTCAGATCAACTTGGCAGGTTTGCCGTTGGTTATTACTTGGGACAAATGTAATGAGGGCGAGAAAAACTTCCAGCCAGTGTCCCGGGCATATAAAGATAAAAACAACCTTTAATTGGACCCAAGTGGTTTCGTTAAAATGCCGCAAGCTTCAATTGTGCCGTCTAAATTACCACTAAGATTCTAATCCAAAACAAAGAGTTCCTGAAGAAGGCCATCGACAAATCTTTTTTTTTTTCCATCGACAAATCTTATTTAATTAGTTTAAAGAAGTATTTAGTATGTTACTTAACAAATCTTACATTTATTAAAAACGTAAGGGATGCATATAGGCATGTCTCATTGACCCATTTCAGCTCATTTGAATTAAAATTCACCTGAGATGAAATGATTAATGGGACAAGTCTTTAATAAACTTGGCTACGAAACAACATGTTTTTCTAAACCATAACTCATGATCAGCACAACTTGTTCAATATGGTCACGACAAAGTCATGCGCTTATTGTAAATTGGCCGCAATCATGTCACGCGCCTCAACCGTACCGTCCAAGCAGAATATTTAGCGGGTTTATTGATTGTTAATTTAACATAATTCAATTTGTAATCATACCATTTTTTAATTTAAGTTCCAAAAAAACAGTTCCACAATAACGCGACCAATTACATTTGATCAGTTTTTGTCCCGACGGTAAAAGAATAGGCCTGCTATCTTAATCTAACTTTGTTATGAAGCACAACGGAAATTAAAGGCTAACCTCAGGCAGTGGGTATTCCATAACACTCTTCAAAACTGTATTGACACCAAAAAGTTCATTTTCGTAACCTGGAGCGAAAAAAAGTAAGGTTAGAAACATCATTGAAAAAAGGAAGAGCGTAACACTGTGCAAACCGAAAGTTACTTGACAAATAAAGGAAACGTTTTTCTTTTTAAAAAAAAAAAAATAAGCTTAAAGGCAGTTATTAAGTACAAAGACGCTTTCTTCATCATTTTCATCATAACCAGAATCGCTCACTTCGTGAAGTGGGAAATAGTAATTTTTTACAATCTGTTTGACACAAACTCAAAATTTAAGCTCAGCATTCGCTAGCGGATTAAAACCAGACTGCAGTTTTACGAAGCGTTTACATGATTAAAATAGCCAGGTTACTTACCTGAATAGCTTGTCACAGCAAAACTTAGAAAAATGACAATCGAAATACTGAAAACGATTTTCAAAATCATGTTTGTTGTATTTTTCGACCATCTACTCCAATCTCCAACTTTTTTGCTGTAGAATACCTGACGCGCGCTAAGTTCATTGTTACGTAGCCATGAGGGTGACCGCTGACGCGACTCGGTAACCGCATTTTGATTCTTTTAAGGCGGAGGTTTTGCAATGTCATGATCAGCTACTAAGACATACTAAAACTTTGTTTTGCATTGACAGACAACTGACGATAGAAAAAGTATTTGAGAGATAAACGCAACTTACCGTTAAATGGAAATATTGTGCGCGCTGATTATCTTTTAACTGCTCGCGCATTCTAAGAAGCGAAGATCTGCGCGCGCGTGAAAGTAATCGATTTTACAATTATAGCTAACAAATTTCTCGCCCGCTGATTGGTGTTTGGAGAAATGAATTTCGACAGTCGCCCCTCACTTGTCCCAACTCTCCACGCCAATGTATGGACCACAGTTTCTTTCAAAGGCAAATAAACCACAGTCTGTTCGACTTTTGACCATCCGCGCTCCTTGTTGGGCTTTGCTTATTTAGTTTGAAACAAATTTTTAATTTGAATTTGCACGGCCTAGTTTTTTCCAACTCGAGACATTTGCTAATCTTATCATGTCTTACCCAGTTCGATCTATTCTCCTTTGTTTGTTAATATTCCTCTTATAGCACAGTTGCTGCGGACCCTTTCACATCAAGACTCTTCGACATTTACGGGAAAGTCTTGGAACAAGGAAATGCTCAGGTTTGGACCATTAAGTCCCCTACCCTTCCCTACAGGTCTGTCCGTTGGTGCAAAGACCTACGTCCCATAATTCGGATTTCCTCTGATGAAGTATTTCGCTTTGTTTCTGAGACTCTCACTAAAAAAATGTGATCGTATTTTTCTTTATTGTGATGGACTTCAGGATTGATTGGCAGTTGATGACTTTTCCCATAATATAAATTAGCATTGTAGTAGAAAACTGGTTGATTCTACCGGAAAATCTATGTTTCAGCCTGAATGAAATCGTAAAACATAAATCACTAAGTGTATAGAGTCTATTTAGAAAATTCACTTAATAATTTAAAAGCTTGAGGGTTTTTTTTGATATAGAAATCTTTCATTATGTTTTACAATCAGCTCCTTTTAATTTTTCCGAAACTTTTATTTTTTCATTTAGACTTAATATGTGTTTCTTAAGAGGAATTGATTTTCGTAGGTCTTATTTATTTGGCGTGTTTTGCGTGGCTTCCTGCCCCCCTTTTTAAGTAACAGTTTTTCAGAAATTTCTCGTTAACGCCGACTGAACAACTGATGTGTTTTTTTCCTTCAGCCAATCTCTTTAGGAATCTTCAGATCGGACTACTTGATTGACACATCAGGCGGGTTGCACAATCAATGTTGCGGTTGTAACAGCAGTGATAAAAACGCTGCTGGGCCGATTTACATCAAGCAGGTTGAAATGAACACCATAGCTCTCGGCGGAATCTCATTTTCCTGTCTTGTTCCCAGCATGCACAGGTAACAGTTACAGTCTTGTTTGTTATATCGCTAGCGCTCGCAATTTACTGTTACTTGTAACATTTCCTGTTCTGTTGTAAGACAGACTTAATACGTTGTCTAAACCTGCGATCAGGCGTTCTTTTTTTATCACGGCGGCGGAACGAAGGAAAAAAGAACGCCAGTTCGCGACGTTTTGAAATTAAACGTTTGTTACCCGACCTTCCTTTGGCTCTAGAAGTGCTCTTTTGCCTTACTACTGACGCATTTTACGCCTTCAACATTCCAGGTATCTTTTGCATTTAAAGGGCCAAGAAAACAAGGTAAGACGATTTTGAGTTTTTTGTCTGTGGCAATGACTAATGACCGAGTCATTTCAGCAAGTTTTGACTATTTCGTAGTATAACAAAATTCCTGAATCTGATTGGTTCTTAGCAGGCCCTATATTTTTCACCAAATTGGAGCGCACGCAGCTAAGGTCTCCGGTAAACAAGTTTGCGTGTTGCGCATGTGCGCGGTTTAAACTGCGCACTCTTAGTTTATTCCTCCATTAAAAAACTGTGCCCTGAACTTAACCAAAAGACCAAAAAGACTTGAGACAAAAAACGCACTCCGTGCAGGCTGTGAAGTATGGTGTGTAAGTTATTAAACGACTAATATACTGAATGTGTGTTGTCTATCTCAAGGTGCCTGCAAATCCTGCATTAGATGAAGCAGCTGACGGTCTCATAAGGGCGTGGGAACTATATGGATCAAAAAGGTTAGGGCAGCTTGTTATCATTGGCTATTTATTTCTGTTCTTGTTCTTGTAACAACAGATTTCTTGTTTATTTTCAGCGCTGTGATTATGTTCGTTGTTCAGCCTGGCGAGGTAAATGTCTATGACCAAAGACTGCTGGAGTATCGTATTCATGAGAGGTAAACAGTTCTATCCTGTCTAATCCCCGCATACGCCGCTTGTCTGATAAGTTACCCAAAAATCTTGGCTACGACTTCCTTAATCCATAGAATCCCACGATTGAACTTTTTAACTCGCTATTGTGCTGAAGAAAGCAGGTACAACAGGCGCTATCGTCTGAGCGTGTTTGTTCGAAAGCTAACTAACGCTATTTCTGGCCTCACTTTGTCTCTGATTATCTTTTTTCCATCTCATTCCTAATTTGTTTGTTTTTTGTTTTCATTTTTGCAGGAACGGTGGTATAAAAGTGATTAGACGGAGTCTTAATGACATTTTCAATGATGGTAAAACGGACAACGAGAAATCTTTATTTGTGTAAGTTTATTTTTAAAATCTGTTTATTTTTCCCTTTGAGACCAACGCGCGCACAATCGTGGTCTATCTAACAATTATTCCATAACCGCGCGTTGGATATGACATGGTAGATAGCTAACTCGGCGCTACGCGCCTCATTGGCAATAACTATCTCATATCCAACAAGCGCGAGCGGAATAATTGTTTTATTAAAAACAACCAAAAAATTGCAATATTTGAGGTCCCCGGCGGTTGTCGTCGACGCGTACACCTATCATATTTGTGGTCCATGGTATAAGCTCATATACCATCGCCTGTAAACCAATCAAAACATGGGAATTGCAATATACCATGGCTAGTTTTTAATAAAAGCAAATATTCAACGATGAGAAAGGGAATATATAAGATTCATCGATTCACAACAGAACACCTTATCTTACTACAAGTAGTCAGTTTTCAGTAATCAAGCACAGTGTACAAAACGTCTTCGACCCATCTTCAATTCGGCTTTTATAATTTATTGCTGGAGTGGTATTGTATAAATCAAACGAGCATTTCCTCTTGAAGTGATAATTGTTCGTCTATTCTTGCTAAACAGGAATGGTCTTGAAGTTGCTGTAGCTTACTTCAGAGCAGGTTACACACCCAAAGACTACCCCACAGAAAACGTAAGTGGATTATGCGTGACATCTAAACAATCTGTACTAATTAAATAACCACAAAAGAAGTCCAGCAAGAACATTAGCTAAGCTGAAAGGTTGTGAAATCTTTAAAATTCAGTAATCTTGTTACATACAGAAGTTTCCAATATAGTCAAAGCAGGAAAGTCTCGAAAGGTTCCAAAAGACTCCTCTGTTTGTAATTAAAATTGCTGGTCTGTTTCCTTCTTCTTTATGAGCTTATGTAGCGTATGTTACATACTTTCGTATGATCCGTATTTTTAGGAATGGTCAGCTCGTTTAACATTAGAGTTGTCCCGTTGCATAAAATGTCCGACAGTGGCACATCAGTTGATGGGAACCAAGAAGATACAACAAGTGTTAGCTGAACCTGGTGTTCTAGAAAGGTAAAATATACGAACAAATGATTGACAAGCAGCCGGAACACTTTAAAATTCGACCAACAGCACCACCGGAACATTCACCTGAAGTCGAGATGCAATCGAACTAGTCTAAAAACGATTGTTTTAACGGTCAGTTTGTCAGACTATCCGTTTACATAAACGTGTCTTTTACTAAGCAAAGCTGATTGAAGACAGCTGCACCTGTCATCGATTTTATGACGAGGTGATGCTGGTCTGTTTGAAATCCCTCACGGCGAACACTCTTAGCTAGCTAGCGTTTAGTTTCAGTTTTCAGTTTTTTTTTTAACCGGAAGAGTTTCATTGTGGCCTTGAGATAGATACTTGTGATTTTTACTGTGATGGCAGTCGAAATGTATTTTTTGTATGTCATACACTTTAATTAAACAGGTAACATTTCATTTTCCAGGTTTCTACCTGACAAGGAGTCAGTGGCCAGAGTCAGGAGAACTTTTACTGGATTGTATACCCTTGACCCGGTAATGTATACTCTCCCCTCAGTTCTCTGGCCGGCTTTATGACATTTTATACTGTAAATCAAAAGGCCTGTGTTTCGGAATTCTTAGCAGTAGTCCTCGCATTACAGAGGTATTGACACAAGGATGGTCTTCCAACCTTTAACAGATGTGAAGCTTTCAAAGCTGTTAGGCGAAACTAGTGAAACTATGCTTTCTACATCTGCCATTTTATAAGTAATCGCCAGAATAATTTATTTTCAGGCACAAATCTGACACCTCTGTGATGCAAACAACTGCTGTAATGCAGAATGATGTGAATAAATGTTGGCATGTTCGCCAACACAGCTCACTGACGTCACCTTTACTACAATTTA